>NW_023650828.1:0-5843 GCF_015228065.2 Penaeus monodon | reverse complement strand
ATATTTATATATTTTAAAAGAATTAAAAAATTATTATATATATATAAAGATTAAAAGTTATATATATAATATAATATTATAATATATATATATATATATAAAAAAATTTTTTCTCCATTTAATTTCATTTTCTTTTCGGTTGCTTTTTTTTTTCCGGGCTAATTTTAAGTCTGAAAAAACATGAAAAAAAGATTTTTTGAAATCAGTAAATCAAAGTACTTTCATATTTTCAACTAATGACAGAATTTTATTACGTTCAAAAACGGGCCTGTGTTAATAACTGAGGGCGAACTTGAAAAGGTAAAAAACCCTAGAAGCCATTTACACATTCACAGACAAAGAGAGAGAGAGAGAAGATAAGAAAAAACATAATTTTAAGCTTTTTGCGATTGTTAAAATCTTTTGAACATGAAAATTTGTCTCTGACAATACTCTACTTTATTGTATCTAGTTTACTAAAACGTGTCAAGAAATTTTAAAAATTTGTTTTTGTTCCCTAGAGGAAAAGGTTAGTATTTCCATTTTGGAACCAACTGCTGCAGTGTTTTTCCCCGGGAAAAATCAAAGGCAAACATAATCGTTTCGCGTCATTTTCATCTCCTTCGGTCCCCGTTTCTTTTGACATACACATCGAATTCTGTTCAAGAGCGCGTTAAAGTTTTTTTAAAAGTTCCACGCCCCCAATTACCGCTTTTGGGGGCGTTTAATACGCATTTGGCAGTTTCGAAAAACGTGTTCTGTTGTTTGATTTCCAGTTTTGACCGGTAGGGAGAGGTTTTTTGAAAAAAAAATATAAAAAGCTTTTTTTAATTTGGGGGCATGAGGGGGGGGAGGGGAAGCTGAAAGACAGAACACTTTCAATGTAAATATGTAGTTTGCTAAATTCCTCGTTACATAAAAACTACCCATAGAATAATCTTTTCTATTAGCAGTGCATCTACCCATCTATTTTTTATCTGTTATCTAATGTTTGTATTTATTTTGCATAAACCAAAGTCGAACGTACAATGGGCTTGCTGGGATGTATTTGAGCTAATGTGATTGCCCTTTTGTAGAACAATAGGATAATCTATAAAAAAATAAACGTTAAAATAAAGTGTAAGGAAATGCCCAAACCAGAGTATTTATGCCCCTCCGCTGTATTAGTAACCCCCAAAAAACGCTTCCCTTTATTAGCCCCAATCTATTTGTCGCGCTCCATTAGTTTCGCTCCCAGAACTTTCAGCAAAGTTGTTTTTCAAATTCCCTGGCGGGGCTTATGGCGCCGGCGGATGGGGATGGGGAAACCTCCGAGCTTGCTTTTGGGGCATGAGGGTGATAGATTAAATATGGACATCCGGGGTAACGTCGCCTTTGCGGGGTGATATTATAATTGTCAAAGGGATAGCAGGTATTTTTTAAATATATATAATTTATAAATTAATATATATATAATATATATATATATTATCATATATTTTTAGTTATCCCTTTAAAACCGGGGGGGCCCCCGGGTTTATTGCCCGCTCATCAAGTTTACAGAACTCTTGCCCCCCCTTGATGCTGGGAGGGATAAGGCGCAAAGGACCGGGTTAACCTCTTCAATTCAAATTTTTTCTGATGTGGTAATTTGGGGGGGGGATTCAAAAATTTTATAGGGGTTTTGTTCCAGCGTAAAATTTTTTCTGATGACACCTAACCTAAAATAAATAAAAAAACTAACCAATAAAAAAAAGAAAAATAAAAAACGTAAAAGAACATGCGAGGCTGTGAAATAGCTAAAACTGCACATAAAAAATCAATAGTGACCCCCAAAAGTGGAGGTCGGCTGAAGGCCCTATTATAAAAAAAGACGAACCCGCAAGTCGGGCGTCACAGCTGAAGGTTTAAAAAGGAAACCCCCAAAACCTAAAACTAAAAGGCAGCATAAAACCCGGGTCTGGTGAAGTTAAAATAAAAGAAACTATAATCACTCAGCTTCCTACTATGAAAAAAAGAAGTACAGATAAAAAAGGGAAAAAATACCAGCTAAGTTTATGATTAAAACCAAGATATTTAAAATTTTTCCCCTAAAATTTCTTAAGATCACGTCAAGCTCCCAACAAAGAAAGTCAGGTACGCAGTACTTGCTTATTTCTTTTTAGACGCCTCTCGTTGTTCCTTGGGAAATGGGGTACATGCCCGGTTTTTTCACTGCCTTCCAAACTTTATTGTTCGAAAATTATTCTTTTACATTCCTTGGGACGTCAGAGGTAAACGTTTTTTTTAAAATATTTCCATTTAAAAAAATATACTAAAACATATAAAAAAAATGGGGAAAAGTAAAATTAAAACATAAATATGAAAATTATAGAAAAAAAAAGGCAATGTGCTAAAAAAAGAATAAACAAATGCATAAACGTTTTCCCCCAAAACTCAAAAAAAAATTAAGTAAAACCGGACCTTTAAAATTGAAGAATAAACAAAATCTAAAAAGGATAAAAACTAATAAAAATAAATTCATAAGAATGTCTCGAATTAAAAATTTTAAATAAAAAAATTAAGAAAAAACCCAAAAAAAAAGGGAAAAAAAAAAGAAAAAAAATTAACAAATAAAAACAAGCCCTCAATAAAAAAAAAAACAAAAAAGGGACGCCGCATCAAACCCCCAGCATGGGCAGCCAGAGCGGGAGAGCGGAGAGGACGAGATCAATCCGGGCCACCCCACAATAGTATATGTAAAATACAAAAAATTATGATATATTATATGTATATATTATATTGAAATACTATTATATATTATATAATGTTATATACATACCTATATATAGAACGGGTATATTTATACACACAAACCACACACACACCCACACACACAACACACACCACACACACACACACACACACACACACCCACCACACACACACACACAAAACCCACACACACACACACCACACACACACGCAAAAACCACACAACACACAAAACATAAAACCCCACACACACACACCCCACACACCCCATAAAAACCCCCACCACGAACACACACACACCCACACCCACACACACAATACTATATTTATTTTATATAATAATAATATAATATATATATATATTATATATGTATATATTAATATATATAATATATATTTATAATATATATATATTATATATATTATATGATATATATATATATAATATAAAATATTTTATATTATATTATATAATATATATATATAGTAGATGTATATATATATATAATTTGGCATTAATTATTATTATTTTTTGAAAACTGTTTTATATATTATATTTATATAAAATATACATATATTAAAAACACATTATTTGGAGATTTTTCAGCTTTGAATATTTTTAAAATAAAAATTTTATATATACAATACTATACTAATTTCTATCTTCTATCTATCTATCTATCTTTTCTAATATCATTTATGTATGTATATATATAATATTATAATTATATATATTATATATATATATATTTTATATATATATTTTTATATATATATTAATATATAAACCACGTATATCATATTTTTGTATTGTATATATATGTCCAAGTCCTTTTTGTAATATATATATAAAATATATATATATATATATATTATATATATATATTAATAATAATTTTATATATTATATATATTATATTTATTTATTTTTTAAAAATTTTTATATTATATATTTTATATATATATATATATATATTATATAATATATAATATAATGTTTTGTGGTGGGTGGGGTGGGTGTGTGTGTGGGGTTTTGGGGGTGTGTGTGTGGTGGGGGGTGTGTGGGGTTGTGTATTGATTTATTATATAATATATATATAATATATTATTTTTATTTTAATATCTCATATATATATATTTATTTTTGTATTGCGTAAAAATATAATATATATATATATATTATATATTTTATATATATTTATATATATATATATTATATTTCTTTTTAAAAAATTATTTTTTTGCGAATATATAGATATATATAAATATAATATTAAATATATATATATTATAAATATATTTTTTAATATTATAAAATATATGATATTATAATATATATAATATATATATTATATGTGTGTGTGTGTGTGTGTGTGTGTGTGTGTGTGTGTGTTGTTTGGTGGTGTGTGTTTTTTTATATATATATGCATATATAATACAATATATGTACATATATATATATATATTTTATATATTATATATATATATTATATTTTATATTAATATATATATTATATATATAAATATATAAATATAAAATTATATATATTTAAAAAAAATTATATTATATAATATATATTATTTATGTTATATGTAAATTTAAATAAAAATTATATTATATATATATATTATTATTATTATAATATATATAATATATATATTATGTATTTTAAGACTACGCACAAAAACCCCACACTAGTTGTAGTGTGTGTATATTTCTATCATGGATTACAATATGTATTTGTTTATATATATGTTGTATATATATTATTATACATACATCACAAAAACACAGAAAAAATACATATATATATACATATATATATATATATATATTAATATATATATATAAAAATAATAATAATATATATTTTTTATTATATATATATAATATATATATATTTTATAATATTTACAATATCATATTATATACATATATATATACACCTTATATTTATCTATCTATATTTATCTATCTCTATTATATTTAGTTCTATATAATCTATCTATCATCATCTATCTATCTATCATCTATTATTATTATAATATAATATATATATATATATATATATATTTATATATATTTTTTAATATATATAATAAAAAATATATATATATATATATATATATATATTATATTAATTATTATACATGTATTTGTGTGTATGCGTTGTGTGTTTGTGTGCATATATAAACCACTCGTATATTAATTCTGTATGTATGTATGTATTTATACATATAATTATATATATATATTTTATAATATATAATATATATTTTAATATATAATAAATTATATTTATAATAATAAAAACATAATATATTTATTAATAAAATATATTATATATAATATATATAATATACATAAATAATTATATATATTATTATAATGCATATATCCATATATATGAAATCATACAATATAATATATTTATTATATATCCCAAACACCACACACACACACGTACACTTTATTTATGTATACATAAAATAAAATTAATATATATATATATAATATATATTATATAAAATTTTATACATATATATAATAATTTTTATATAATTACATATATATTATATAATAAAATTATTATAATTAATATATTATATATATTATATATATTTTGAATATTATGTTACAATACATAATACTTATTAATTTATTTATAGTATATGAATTATTTTTATGTGTTTGTGTTATATTCAAAATTATTTGTAATTATTATATATATATTTATAATATATTAATATATATATATTTTAATATAAAATATATATAATATTATATATATATCTGTGTTGTGTGTGTTGTGTGTGTGTGTGGGTTGTGTGTGTGGTGTGTGTGTGGTTGTGTGGTGTGTGTGTGGTGGGTGTGTGTGGTGTGTTTTTATACACACACCGCATTTATATGCAAATTATGCTGTATGTTTGTCCTGGGTAAGAAATAAACGCCCCCGGGGTTCCCTTAAAAAGGATGCCCCCATTAGCTCCCTTTCCAGGGTTGCGGAACTGTCAGCAGCAGGACAGTGGATTCTGGTAAAAACACCTTGGGAACGATTACTGGTTCCCAAAACAATATGCTGGTTATTACAGTGAACTGTTTCAAACGACAGAGAAGTTCCTCCTGTTAG
>NW_023650827.1:2500-5843 GCF_015228065.2 Penaeus monodon | reverse complement strand
ATATCACATTTCTTAATTAATACTTCTCCTACACTCCCGCTCTTCCCTAATTATTCCCTCGCCTTACCTTGCAACCCCCAACACATTTCTACCTCCCTACCTCCCTCTCCCACACTCCCTCGCTCCGCCACTGTCTCTTTTCCCTTACTCTCTACCACCTACACATTTCTTGATTACTCCCTCCTTCTCCCACACTCCCTCTCTCTGCTAACCCTTGCTCCGACACTAACACCCTCTCCTTACCCTCTACCCCCAACACATTTCTTCCTCCATCGCTCCTTTCCTCCATTCCTCCCTCTCCCACACTCCCTCGCATTCCCACACTTCCACCCCCACATTCGCTGCGTATTGTTAGAGGGAGTCCGGTGGTTGTTGCCTGTGATATATATAATGGCGGTTGGAAGTGGCGCATTTTCACCTGGCAAAATAAGCGATTACATATTGCCTTCCATTAGGACTCCAATAACTGCAGCGGCGACTCGGATATTTAGGGGTGATTTGGCCCTTTGACCTAATAAGAGAGGCCTCGGCACATTGGCCCCTGTGGCACGATGGCATAAGGGCGGATTTCCCCTGCGACAGCTAAAGCACATATACTGCAGGCGGTTGCGCGGCCTTGCATTGTCTTTTCTTATAATATCCCACGATATAATGTTTTTAGCCTGTGCTATTTTCTCTTAGGAGTATCTTCTCTTTTTATTCTACAGTGTTTGCATAAAAACATAAATGACATTGAGTTGAATATAAGATATTTCTGTTTTCTTTGGACAACTGTAATGCAACCAATGTAAAATTAATATTCTTAATGAAGTATATCTCGAAAAATATGTCAAGTCAAGTAAAAATATTCAAATAATTACTCATGTATACGCACTCACACACACACACACACACACACATAAAAACAGACACACACACACACAAACACACATACACACACACACACACACACACACACACACACATAAACACACACACACACACACACACACACACACACACACACACACACACACCACACACACACACACACACACACACACACACACACACACACACACACACACACACATACCACACACACACACACACACACCACACACGCACGCACACACACACACACACACATACACGCACACACAAACACACACATACACACACAGATACATATATATATATATATATATATATATATATATATATATATATATATATATATATATATATATATATATATATATATGTATACATATATATATCTTCGTATATGTAGATCTATCTATCTATCTATCTATCTATTTATACATACATACAAACATACATACATACATACAAACACACACACACACACACACACAACACACACACACACACACACCCACACACACACACCACACACACACACACACACCACATAATATATATATATATATATATATATATATATATATATATATATATATATTATATGTATGTATGTATGTATGTATGTATGTATGTATGCACGTGTGTTTATGTATGTTTGTGTGTGTGTGTGTGTGTGTGTGTGTGTGTGGGTGTGTGGTGTGGGGTGTGTGGTGTGTGTGTCTGTGGTGTGTGTGTCCTCTGCTTCAGTTCAATGCCAAAATACGCTCTCAACCGGTGTTACCTCTACTTCCGAGGGTTTGAAATGGGCCGGAAGGGTTTTGGGGCTTTTCCGAGATGGTGACTATTCCCACCCCGACCACTGTAGGTGATCCTGCCACTGCCGGGTCTTCTCCCTCCGAGAGAGAAACCACCCCAAATTCCCAACCGTTACTTCCCCTCGATAGAGGGCTCATCCTCTGAAAAGGACCGGATTTTCCCAAAAGCTCCTACCTAGATACCTCTAAAGGTTTAAACCTCGGCATCACCCGATTTTTCCCACCTCTGCCTTCCCCGCCGACGCTTCCCCATGTAAATAGGGGGGGCAGGCTGTGGGGCACAATGTTACCTTGGCTGTACCCCTAATCATACACATATATATATTATATATATTTATATATATATATTTATATATATATATATATATTTTTATATATATATATAATTATAATATTATATATATTATATAATATAAATATTATATATATATATAATATTATATATATATATATATATATATATATTATATATATATATATAATATATATATATATATATATTATAATTATTATTTTATAATATTAAAATTTATATATATATATTTATACATATATACATTTATATATAAATTTTTATTATATATATATATAAAATATATATATTATATATATATAATAATTGTATTATGTAAATGGGGTACAGCCTAAGGGCAAAATTGTGCCCCCAGCCTCCACCCCATTTACGGGGGGAAAGCGTCCCCCGGGGGAAACAGAGTGGCGTAAATCGGAGTGCTGCCCGGGCTTAACTTATACGAGGTTCTAGTTTGGAGCTTGGAATTCCGGGGCCTTGCAGCAGGATGACCTCATCGAGGGGAAAGTAATGGTTGGGGTTGGGGGGGGTTTCTCCTCGGGGGTGAGAAACCCGGGGAGTGGGGGGATCACCTACTATGGTCGGGCCTGGGGAATAGTCCCATCTCCAGGAAAAAGCCATAAACCCTCTCCGGCCCTTTCAACCCTCGGATAAGGGAACACCCGGGTTTAAAGAGCGTATTTTGGCATTGACTGAAGCAGACGGGGCACACACACCACAGACACCACACACACACACAACACAACCACACACACACACACCCCACACCACCAAAACCACACACACACACACACAACACACACACAAACATACATAACACACGTCTACTACATACATACATACATCATACATACATATATATTATATATATATATAATAAATATATATATTTAAAATATATATATGTGTGTGTGTGTGTGTGGTGTTGTGTGGTGTGTGTTGGGTGTGTGTGTGTGTGTGTGTGTGTGTTGGTTTTGTGTGTTGTATGTAAGTATTATGTTTGTATGTATTATAAAAAGATAGATAGATGATAATAATCTACATATCGAAATAATATATGTATACATATATATAAAAATATATATATTTTAAATTATTATATATAATTATATAATTATAAAATATTATATATATATATGATCTGTGTGTTTGTGTGTGTTTGGTGTGCTGATTTTGTGTGGTGTTGTGTGTGTGTGTGTGTGTGTGTGTGTGTGGTTGTGTGTGTGGTGTGTGTGTGCGTGCGTGTGTTGTGTGTTGTGTTGTTGTGTATGTGTGGTGTGTGGTTTTTGGGGTGTGTGTGTGTGGGGTGTGTTTTTTTGTGTGTGGTGTGTGTGTGTGTGTGTGTGTGTGT
>NW_023650825.1:0-5844 GCF_015228065.2 Penaeus monodon | reverse complement strand
AAAAACATATATATATATTTAATATTCATATAATTTATTAAAATTATATATAATTATATAATTTAATTATATATTATAAAAAAAAAAATATTATATACATAAAAAAAAAAAAAAAAAAAAAGTATAATAAAATAATAATAAAAATAATATAATATATAATAAAAATTTAAAAATTTTATATATAATATATATATAATAATATGAATTATTTTTAAATTTATATAGTATATAATATATATAAAATTTTAATAAAATATATATATAAAAAAAGGGGGGTATATAAATATATATTATTATATAAATAAATTTTTTGTATATTTTTTAGTATTATATATATTGAATATATATTTATATATAAATATAAAAATATATAAATATTATATATAATATATATTAAAATATATATATATAATATTATATTACTATAATATATTTATATATTTATATATATTTTTATATATATATATTATATATATATATATATATATATTAATATTATATATATATATTATAATATTATAATAATATATAATATATTTTATATAAATTTAATATTAGTTATTTTATATATATTATATATAATATTATATATATTTTATATATATTTTTAATTTATATATATATATATATATATATAATATATTTTTAAAATGTATTATTTTTAAAATTAAAAATTATAATTTTTTAAAAAAATTTTCAAAATAAAAAATTAATTTAGTATTTTAAAATAAATAAAAAAATTAATAAAAAAATATATATTATATATAAAATATATTTAATTATATTTTAATAAAAATTAAAAATAATTTAATATATTTTTATATTTATATATTTTTTAATAAATTTTTATATTTTATTTTAAAAAAATTAAATTTTAATTTTTTAAATTTTTTTGTGAAAATTTATTATTTAAAATTTTTTTAAATATTATATATAATTTTTATTAATAATATATAATAATAAATTATAATATATATAATTATTTTTTAAAATTAAAAATTATATAAATAATATTTTAAATAAAAATTATTTATTTTTTTTTTAAAATAATATAAAAATTTAAAAAAAATAATATATATAAAAAATATATTATTTTTAAATAAGAAAATTAAAAAATAATAATATTTTTTATAGATTTTATTTTTATGTTTTTCTTATATTATTTTTAAAAAGATTAAATTAAATATTTTATTAAATATTTTCTTATTTTTAATATATTATATATATTATATTATATATTATATTATTAAATATATATATATATATATATAAAAATATATAAAAAATATAAAAAATAAAAATATAAAAAATATATTATATATATATATATATATATATATTTATATATAAAAAAATATTATTTATATTATATAATATATTTTTATATATATATATAAAATATATATATAAATTTATATATATATAAAAAAAAAACCATAAAAAAAAAATAAAAAACATAAAAAAAAATTTTAAATTTAAATTTAAATTTTATAAATTTAAACTTTTTTAAAAAAATAAAAATTTAAAAAACTATTTATTTATAAAAATTTCTAAATTAAATTAATTATTTATTTTTATTTTTTTTTTATTAAAAATATTATATATCTTATAATATATAAAAAAAATAATTAAAAAAGGAATAAAAAAAAAAAAAAATCAAATTCTAATTTTAAATTTTATATTTTTAAGTAAAAAAAAAAATTGGTTTATTTTAAAATTTTAATTAAAAAATTCTTTTATTTATTTTTATTTTTTCCTTTTTTATAATATTATATATATAAAAATATATAAAAATATATAATATATATAATTTATATAAAAAAAAAATTATAATAATATATTTATATTTTTAAATTAATAATTTTTTATATATATATATATATTATTTTTAAATTTTTATATATTTTTTAATATATTATATAAAATATATTATATATAAATATAAATATAAAAATAATATTTTTAATTATAATTTATATATTTTAATTAATTTTTTAATTATATTATTTATTATATTATATATTAATTTTTTTATATAAAAATTATATATATATATTTATATTTTTTATATATTATATTATATTATTATATTATTATATATTATAATATATATTATATATATATATAAATTAATTTAAATTTTATAAATTTTAAACCGGGGGGCCCGAATTTAAGTGGGGATCAAGACGCCCCGGAAACGAATTAAAGGGTTCATCACTGCCGCCGCCGTCATGGGCAAGGGAAAATTAGATTCCACCTACCAGGGGCCCAACCACCCGTAAGGCTGGCCTACCCGTAAAAATTAGAGAAAATTTACCTAAAATTTTACACCGGACCCCGGGGGAAGGGGGGCCCCTCCCCGTTAAAAAATAAAATAAAATCTTATATATTCCCCCCCTTAAAATAACCCCCCTTAAAAATAATAATATATTTTATTATATATATTTTATATATATTATATATTTTATATATATATTTTATATATTATATTATTATTATAAAAATATTATATATTTTAATATTATATATATATATATAATATATTTATAATATTTATATATATTTTTATTATATAAATATCATATATATTATATATAATTATAATTATTATATATATATTATATAAAATTTTAAATTATATATATAATCTTATTTAATATTATATTTTTAAATATATTATAATATAATATATATATATATAATATAATGAACTTATTCTTTGAAAAATGTAAAAAAGATGAATGAAAAATGAATATCTTCACATACAAGAGATGAAATTTACGGGTTTTTCGTTTACGTCTTCGTCAGAAATACATACATCAGAGAAATTACAAAAAAAATATAATCATGCGTGAGCTCACAAAAACCTGACTGGGACCATTAGTTGCTCGCAAGGTCACAGCAAAAAACCTACGAGCACAGTAGGAGGTCCCAGTCAGGTATTTTTGTAGCCCCGCCTGATATTTTTTTTTCTAGTATTTTTTTGGAGCATGTATTTCTAGAAGAGCAATTGAAACTGGTCAAATATATCTCTTGTTTTGTAAAGATTTTCTTTCTCTACCTTTTTTCTACATATAAATATTTTAATTATATTATTTAATATAAATTACATATATTTTATATATAAAATTATAAAATATATTATATATAAAAATATATAATATATAATATATATATATATATATATTATATTATATTATATATTATATATAAAATAATATATATAAAATATAATATATATATATATATAAAATAAATTATTATAATTTATATGTATAAATATATATATATATATATATATATTTTTATAAATATATAAAGTATATATAATATATAAACAGTATAAATTTTATAAAAAAAAAAACAGAACGGTACACAAAGAGAATAGGGAAACAGCCACAGTAGAAAATGAATCTAATTCAACTTTGAATTTTTTCACGATTTCCCTTTTGCGAAATAAACGAAAAACCTTCGGTTTATTCGAATATATATGTATTATTAATAAATATAAATATATATATATTTATTTTTTATTTCTTAATTATTATAATTATATATATTTATCATATTTTTTATATTATAATATTATATATATATAATAATTATATATATATTATTATATATATATAATTATATATATATATATTATATTTATTATATATAAAGGCCCCCCGGGGGGTTTGGGGCCGAATGGTTAGAAGCGTCCCGGACCCCCAAGACTGTCACACGGCAAACCGTTTGAGGGTTCAGGTACACCCCCTTTGGCTTTTGGGCAAGGAACTTCACCTTGATTTGTACCACCCCTAGGGGGGCCAGCCAGAACCTGGGGGTTAACCCAAAAAAAAAAAAAAAAAAAAAATAAGATTTTGGAAAGGGAAGGGGGGAAAAGTATATAAGAGACAAAATAAAAAAATTAAGTATTGTTTGGGAATTAGAAGAATAGTTAAAAAAAAAAAAAAAAAAAAAAAAAAAAAAAAAAAAAAAATTTATATATATTTATATATATTTATTTTTTTATATATTATAATAATAATTATATATATATAATATATATATATATTATATTAAAAATATAATATTATATATATTTATATATATAATTTTTTATTTATAAATTTTTATAATTTATTTAAAAAAAAAAAAATATATAAAAATATAAAAATATATATAAATTTTTATATATTTATTAATATTTTAAATATATAATTATATATATATAAAATATAAAATATTTATAAAAAAAAAACTATTTTTTAAATATTTTTTTTTCTATATATTATAATTTTTATTATTTATATATTATATATATATATATTTTTATATATATATTTATTATTATATATTATTAAAATTTTATATTATATTTTTAATATATTTATATAATATACTATATATAAAAATAAAATATATTATAAAATTTTTAATATAATTTAATTTTTAAAAATTTAATTAATTTAATTTAATTTAAATAAATATAATAAAAAAGATTAGATATAGATTTAGTTTTTAGATTTAGTTTTAATTTTGATTTATTTTAGATATAGATATGATATAATATATAAAATTTTTAAAAGTTAATAAAATTAGATTTTAGAATATATATAATATTTTTTAAATATTATATATTAATATAATTTTTAGATATATTTTTAAATATATATAATATATGTAAATATGTATATATATTATATATAGAATATAATTTTTTATATAATATATATATATATATTATATAAATTATATATATTAATAAAATTTTAAATATATAATATATAATATATATATATATATATATATATATGTAATATATATATAATTAAAATTTCAAAATTATATTAATATTTTTATAAATATATAATATAAAATTATATATAAAATAATATAAATATATATATTATGGAAGAAAAACCCAAATACAAAAACTAGATTTATTAAAAATGGACTACTTTTTAAAATCCACTGGATTCCTCTTCAGGACCTAAGATGGAATCCAGGGGGATTCGAACTGTAGTCTCTTTTTAAATAAATCTAGTTTTTGTATTGGGGGTTTTTTTCCCATTGTAAAAAAGCCGGAAGAGTTTTTTGTATTCTATAATATATATTATATATATATATATATTATATATATATATATATAATTATATATTTTATTTTATTTTAAAAATTATTTAAAAATTATATTTATAATAATTATATATTATAATTATAAAATAATAATAATTTTTATATATTATATATTATATATTATATATATTATAATATATATAATTTATTTAAAAAAAAAATTTTGTTAAAAATATATATATATAAAATATATATATAATATTATAATTTTATATATATATATATATATAATATATAATATATAAAATTTTATATATATATTTTATATAATAAAATTATATTAAAATTTTTAAAAAAATCTTATTTTTAAAAATTATTATAATATTATTTTATAAATTATGTATTATAATATATATATATATATATATAATAAAATTTATATTATATTATATATATATATATAATATATATTATATATATATACATATATATAAAAATCTCAGTGACACTTTTAGTCACAACAAGTCCTTCTGGGGAATCCATTTTTTTTCCTGACATTTTTCCTGTACCACACACAGACACACACCAACACACACAAAAAACACACACACACAAAAACACACAAACACCAACACACCACACACACACACACACACACACCCACACCCCACACACCACACACACACACACACCACATGCAAAAAATGCCCCACACCCCAACACCCCAACACCCCCAAAACCCCACAAAAACCCACACACACACACACAAAACCCCACACA
>NW_023650824.1:0-32147 GCF_015228065.2 Penaeus monodon | reverse complement strand
AGGGCCCGGACCACAGCTCCCAGAACACCAAGAGGGGAAACGCCAAGTGGCGAGGCAGGGCACGAAATAAAACAAAATGACAGTCTTTCCTTTATTTACACAAGTTATTTACCCGTACACAATACAGGTGGAAACCAGCATGTCACAACTGCACGATACAGCTTATAACAGGGCAACTCAAAGTATATCAGGTCACAAGGGCAAACACGAGGTCTTCACAGGAGCAGCACCCCTCTTGGCTTGTTCCTCCGCTCCTCCGCTCACAGCCAGTTGCGTCATGTTTGCCCAGGTCCCTTCATGTTAACACATGCCCAGGTCATCCTTTTCATGTTAACACATGTTTCCCACTGGCGTAGCAATACACACATATATTATATTATATTATATATATATATACATATACATATATATAATTTGGGAGACTTTTACAACAGAACACCATTAATGTGACTTCGCTAAGTACACTGTTGTACAAAAGGACCAAGTCCTGCCTATGTTGACAGGGCTACTGCAGGCCGCTCACTCTTGAGTGTGATCCCACTACTGCTCGACACGGGTAATCCGGCGCCTCGGAGGCCTGGGCTGTAGGATGGCTTGAGGAGGGGATAACTGCTGCAGGACTTCTCATGTTGATTGGGTGTCCGCACTAAGCTCGGCAACAACATGGCCATCCCTGGGGAGCCAAGAACGTCCAGGTTGTCTAAGGAGGTGCGAACCGGGCCAGGGGGGAAACCCAGCAGCCAAAAGCACCCGTGTCGAGCAGTAGTGGGATCACACTCGAAAGTGAGCGGCCTGCAGTATCCAGACTTGGCTCTTTTGCTTTTTCGCTGGATTATAGAGTCGAGTCTCGAACCCCAGCCACTATAAAGTACAATCTGGTGTAAACTTCAGAACCATGAAGTCAGTTGCAGTATTGTTTTCTATCGTAAATGTCTTATTTATTTCACGTTCTCATTCATCCATGGACTGTATCAGCCAATGCATCACACCCATTAATCGCTGATACATTTTCTAACATCTAGATTTGTAAATTGGTATATTACATATGCAACTATACAGTTACCTTAATGTTACATCTGTCAAAAATGTAACTGAGTGGACCGGAAAAATAGTACGAGTACCATACAAAATGTTGAAAATCTTTTCTGCTTATGTCAATGATGTGGTAATTAGTCAATTTTCTGTTTATTAATACTACACTCTACAGGATTGCTCGTTTGTTATCAAAAGTGTTTTATAGCTAATATAGTATATAGTAAATACATACATATACATATATATGTATATATAAGCAAAATATCTGTCCATACTAACAATTTAAACTACGCATAACTTTTCAGTTAATTTTCATTACAACTACATGTTAATTTACTTTAACTATTTGCTTACTTAGATTACAAAGCACTTTATTGTGGCAGAGGAGGCGGTAGTACCAGCATAATGGATTAATACAAGGTGTTTTTCGTAGCTCCCTCCCCATCCCCACCCCCATTATTCGAGGAAGAAAAGAAACTGTTATTCAAAACGATCTTACTATCCATTCCAAAATGGATGAGGTTAGTGGCTCGACTCTGTAATCCGGCGACTCGGAAGCCTGGGCTGTAGGATGGCTGAAAAAGAATCCGCACTGACCTTAGCATCAATGTGTGGAGCAGTAGTGGGATTACAACCGAGAGTGAGCGGCTTGCAGTAGCCTTGTCTGAACAGCTGGACTTTTATCCCTGTACACATTAGCTTATAAATGCATGGACACAAGACGCCTTATAGAAATATCGCACCTGCATATTTTCTCACCCACCTTGTATATTCTTTTTTAGTTACATAGAGTATCTTCGGAGTGTGATGCAATACTGCCATTCAGTATCCAGAGGTTATATGTTGTTTATGTTTGTCCTTTTAAGCAATCTATGGAGATTGCAAACCAGGTGAGCTGAAAGCTTTTAATTCGATGTGTGCACCAGGATCGGGATCAATATGGCCATCCTTAAGGACTCACGAACATGCAGACTAATTAAGGAAATGTTAATATTTATGATATGCATGAGCAATTAATAATAACGAAGTATGAACAGTCATAAACACACCTAATATAGTATACATTATTTGTAATTATCACTTATATACTCCTATAAAATTTCCTTTTTATAATATCGTGAGAGGAAGTACCCTTCGAAAAAAAAAAAAAAAAGAACTAACTCGACCGTGATTCCACTTTTCATTATCGGTGCTTTTGGTTGTGCTGTATCTTCGCCGGCCCGTACGCACTCCCTCAATCAACCTGGTCGTCTATTGCTTACCAAGGGCGCCCATATTGATGCCGAGGTTAGTGCGGACACTTTGTCATTATGAGTAATCCTTTAGCAGGGATTCTCCTTGAAGCCATCCTATAGCCTAGGCCTCCGAGTCGCCGGATTACAGGGTCGAGCCACCAACCCCAGCCGCCTTAAAATGCAACGCAGAATAAACTTCAATGCCATAAAAATTAATATGGGTTTCTTCTCTATTGTAAACATCTAATAATCTGCGCATACATTTCCACTTCTGCTTATCATACTACTCATTATGCACCGAATATTCCAGTTTTGAAGGTCACAGTAATTCATCACAACACAAACCCATTTTTTATCGTTCCATCTAAATTGCTTACGTTGTTTTTGACACTTGTTTCATAGATGGATTTTATACGGTTTTTCAAAACACATTACTTAGACACACTAACCAATATAGTTTTAGTTTATGAAAAATAAATATATAACATAAATTCACAATTAACTCTCACTAGTGATGAGAATGATGAGAAGTCTTCTCATGCATAGGATAAATGATAAACTCATACACAGACAGATACACACACACATACATATACACACGTATACGCAAGCAAACATGCATTCACGCACGCACATATATGCATATATATGCACGCATATAGATGTATATGCATATGACATATACTTACATCTGTGTACGTATGCATTTATTCGTAAAACCGTTAAAAAAAAAAAAAAAAGAGTGCCTCGAGAAAGCTAGCTAAAAAGACTGGTGTACAAAAGGACAAAGTCTGCCTATGTTGACAGGGCTATTACAGGCCGCTCACTCTCGAGTGTGATCCCACTACTGCTCGATACGGGTGCTTTTTGGCTGCTGGGTTTCCCCCCTGGCCCGGTTCACAACCTCCTTAGACAACCTGGACGTCTCTGGCTCCCCAGGGACGGCCATGTTGATGCCGAGCTTAGTGCGGACACCCAATCACATGAGAAGTCCTGCAGCAGTTATCCCCACCTCAGCCATCCTACAGCCCAGGCCTCCGAGTCGCCGGATTACAGAGTCGAGCCACCAGCCCCAGCCGCTGTGATTCTATATTCAAGCTGTATTTAATCGCTTTATTTAGCATTTTTACGCCTTCGCAATAGTTTTATTTTATGCATCTAATTAAATTATCGCGGCTAGTAACGTAAAATAATATCAGGTTTAAAAGGCTAGTATATAGAATGGATAGTAAACATGTGACCACAGATAATGGAATTTTTTTCGTTATATCACCTCTACAATCTATATGTTGAAATTTCGTAAAATATCCGTCAGTACACATTTTTCATAAATAAGGTGTGAAGAGAATCTTAGAGTGATTGTATCTTATTATGAAAATGTCATGTTAAAGGGCAAAAGTGAGAAAAAGTTTACAAGAACTTTTCAAATAGTAAGTGTAATTATGTATGTGTATGTTTGTTGGGTATGATTTTTTTTTATTATAAGTATCCCAAATACGTATTGCACCTGGGTGTATGGAGGGATGAAATCAGGAAATTATTTAACTCATTAGAAGACGTATAACCAATGGGTAATGGACTTCGTTGCTGATGACAGATGTTGTTTCAATGGGGAAATATACATTTATTATCAGAGAAATAATAATGTCATCAAACGCTTAGCTGTTAAAAATTGCGTTCTCATGCATCCACCGTTGGCTGGGGTCGGTGGCTCGACTCTGTAATCCGGCGACTCGGAGGCTTGGCTGTAGGATGGCTTGAGGTGGGGATCACTGCTGCAGGACTCCTCATGTTGATTGGGCGTCCGCACTAAGCTTGACATCAATATGGGTGTCCTTGGGAAGCCAGGGACGTCCAGGTTGTCTAAGGAGGTGTGAACCGGGCCAGGGGGGAAACTCAGCAGCCAAAAGCACCCGTGTCAAGCAGTAGTGGGATCACGCCCGAGAGTGAGCGGCTTGTAGTAGCCCTGCCAATACAGGCAAACTTGGTCCTTTTTGATAAGGCTCCAACATATATCCACGTGGCTGCATTAAGTCCAACCAAAAATGTTTGTTATAATGTTGCCCACGCAGTGAAGATCACAACTTACAACGCTCGAATTCCCTCTACTCATTTTTGTGTTCATATTATGTTGGAGCGTTTTCGTCTTTTATCGTAATTTCATGTTTCTTTTATACCTGTCTTTTACATTACATTTAGTATTTATAACGCCTTTCGTCGTTTGTGACACAGGGTAATTGTATGCAACAGCGATAATGCCAAACAGTTGATACTGTTTTTTAGTGTTGATGTAACGCCTAGCGAAAGTTTTTTTTTTTTTTTTCATATGTATACTACGAACCTACTCATTCTACAGATATGATGATAATGTGACATTAATTTATTTAATCAGTATCTATATAGCCTTACAATTCTATTAGAATTTCTACAATAGCTTAGTTTACCCAATGAGCTATAGGAGATTTTAACGTTTTCTTACTCTGTGTTCCCGGCCTATAGATGGAGAACCAGCTGATTTATAAACGTTTTCTCTCTCCTAAATAAACAATGGGCTTATACTGATGCCTGTTAAATGGTCTATTTCAGTGGATCTTTACCTCAATAATGTGGATGGTAGGCTATATCAATCACCTACTGACATCTTCCTGGCCATGAAAAGGAGATTTTCGAAAACTTCAAACGAATAAATGAATAAATAAAGGAATACAAGAACAATAAACAAAAAGGAATCAAGGCCGGAATAAGTGTAATCATCAAGCTATCAGATTCGGTACTGAAATGAGCCTCTTCTATCATTGAGTTACAAAAGTGTATAATAAAATAGTTGCCGCTTTAAACTGTGCAAATCAGGGAGTGGTGTGAAAATT
Source organism: Penaeus monodon (assembly GCF_015228065.2). Lineage (NCBI taxonomy): Eukaryota > Metazoa > Arthropoda > Malacostraca > Decapoda > Penaeidae > Penaeus > Penaeus monodon. The sequence continues at coordinate 27,010 of NW_023650824.1, read as the reverse complement.
TTCTTTGTCTTCTATTTCCTCTTCCTTTCGTACGCAAGAATGTACGCCGTGGTTATTGTTCCGGCACTGGAGCTCATAACATTTTGGTTATCGTCCGTGCATGTAATCTTTATGCACGAACATGCTTTCATGCTTGCGCATATGCAATAATTGTGTCTTCAACATATCACTCGAGATTCGTCGTCGGTCACTGCTAGGATATTTAACCACTTTCTGTGTTGAAGAGCTATTTTCCAGCAACATTGCATGATGCAATTTTTGTTTGATATTGTTTGACAGACTGTTAAGTTTAGTCTTGTTGCAAGTACCCTGCACAGCCCCCATAGACTCAATATCCTCTTTTTTGAAGTAACAACTTTACATTGGACGACCTAGGAACAGTTTCACAGATGGGTCTTACTGTATTATACAAAATCGAATAAGAAAGCGAATAAAGAATTTACCTTTGATTTGGTTTGCTCCCATTTCATTTTAGGATAAACTTCCCCCCAGCGATGCTGAGCGCAAGCCAGGCAGGAGTACATCTCTGGCTTCAACTCCTTACCCGATGTGTGTGTGTGTGTGTGTTTGCGTGTGTGTGTCTGTTTGCGTGTGTGTGTGTGTTGAGTGTGTGTTTGCGTGTGTGTGTGTGTGTGTGTGTGTGTTTGCGTATGTGTGTTTCTGCGTGTGTGTGTGTGTTGTGTGTATGGCGGGATGGAACCAGGAAATAATGACTCATTAGAAGACGTATAACCAATGGTAATAGACTTCGTTGCTGATGACAGCTGTTGTATAAATGGGAAAATATACATTTATTATGAATAATAATGTCATAAAACGCTTAGCTGTTTAAAAATGACGTTTTTCATGCATCCACCGTTGGCTGGGGTCGGTGGCTCGACTCTGTAATCCCGGCGACTCGGAGGCCTGGGCTGTAGGATGGCTGAGGTGGGGATCACTGCTGCACGACTCCTCATGTTGATTGGGTGTCCGCACTAAGCTTGGCATCAATATGGGTGTCCTTGGGAAGCCAGGGACGTCCAGGTTGTCTAAAGAGGTGTGAACCGGGCCAGGGGGGAAACTCAGCAGCCAAAAGCACCCGTGTCAAGCAGTAGTGGGATCACGCCCGAGAGTGAGTGGCTTGTAGTAAGCCCTGCCAATACAGGCAAACTTGGTCCTTTTTGCTAAGGCTTCAACATGTATTCACGTTGCTGCAAGTCCAACCAAAAAAAAATATTTGTAATACTCTCGCCTACGCAGTGAAGCTCACAACTTACAACGCTCGAATTCCCTCTACTCATTTTTTGTGTTCATGTTATGTTGTAGTGTTTGATATATGTGTGTTCGCTTGTGTGTTGTGTGTGTATGTTTGCGTGTGTGTGTGTTTGTGTTTGCGTGTGTGTGTGTGTGTGTGTTTGCGTGCGTGCGTGTGTGTGTGTGTACGTGTATGTGTGTGCTGTGTATGGCGGGATGGAACCAGGAAATAATGACTCATTAGAAGACGTATAACAAATGGTAATAGACTTCGTTGCTGATGACAGATGTTTACACGGGAAAATATACATTTATTATGAGATAATGTCATAAAACGCTTAGCTGTTAAAAAGGACGTTCTCATGCATCCACCATTGGCTGGGGTCGGTGGCTCGACTCTGTAATCCGGCGACTCGGAGGCCTGGGCTATAGGATGGCTTGAGGTGGGGATCACTGCTGCACGACTCCTCATGTTGATTGGGTGTCCGCACTAAGCTTGACATCAATATGGGTGTCCTTGGGGAGCCAGGGACGTCCAGGTTGTCTAAGGAGGTGTGAACCCGGGGCCAGTGGGGAAACTCAGCAGCCAAAAGCACCCGTGTCAAGCAGTAATGGGATCACGCCCGAGAGTGAGCGGCTTGTAGTAGCCTTGCCAATACAGCCCAAACTTGGTCCTTTTTGTAAGGCTTCAACATGTATTCACGTTGTTGCATTAAGTCCAACCAAAAAATATTTGTTATAATCTCGCCTACGCAGTGAAGCTCACAACTTACAATGCTCGAATTCCTCTACTCATTTTTTGTGTTCATGTTATGTTGTAGTGTTTGATGTGTGTGCATTTGTTTTTGCACGTGTGTGTGTGTGTTTTGCGTGTGTGTGTGTGTGTTTTTCTTGTGTGTGTGGTAGGATGAAACAGGAAATAATGACTCATTAGAAAACGTATAACCAATGGGTAATGGACTTCGTTGCTGATGTTTAAATGGGAAAATATACATTTATTATGAAATAATAATGTTAAAAAACGCTTAGCTGTTAAAAAGGACGTTTCTCATGCATTCATCATTGACTGGGGTTGGTGGCTCGACTCTGTAATCCGTCGACTCGGAAGCCTGGGCTGTAGGATGGCTTGAGGTGGGATCACTGCTGCAGGACTCCTCATGTTGATTGGGTGTCCGCACTAAGCTTAGCATCAATATGGGTGTCCTTGGGAAGCCAGGGACGTCCAGGTTGTCTAAGGAGGTGTGAACCGGGGCCAGGGGGAAACCCAGCAGCCAAAAGCACCCGTGTCAAGCAGTAGTGGAATCACGCCCGAGAGTGAGCGGCTTGTAGTAGCCCTGCCAATACAGGCAAACTTGGTCCTTTTTGCTAAGGCTTCAACATGAATTCACGTTGTTGCATTAATTCCAACCAAAAAATATTTGTTATAATCTCGCCTACGCAGTGAAGCTCACAACTTTCAACGCTCGAATTCCCTCTACTCACTTTTTTGCGTTCATGTTATGTTGTAGTGTTTGATATGTGTGTGCATTTGTGTTTGCGCGCGCGTGTGTGTGTGTGTGTGTTTGCGTGTGTGTGTCTGTGTGTGGCAGGGAGCCAGGGACGTCCAGGTTGTCTAAGGTGTGAACCGGGCCAGGAGGGAAACCCAGCAGCCAAAAGCACCCGTCTCAAGCAGTAGTGGGATCACGCCTGAGAGTGAGCGAGTTGTAGTACCCTGCACAGCCCCCATAGACTCAATATCCTCTTTTTTTGTAGTAACAACTTTACATTGCACGACCTAGCAACAGAGTTTCACAGATGGGTCTTACTATTATACAAAATCGAATAAGAAAGCGAAACAAGAATTTACCTTTGATTTAGTCTGCTCCCATTTGATTTTGGATAAACTTCTTCCCCCAGCGATGCGAGCGCACGCCAGGCAGGAGTACATCTTTGGCTTCAACTCCTTACCCGGGTGTGTGTGTGTTTGCGTGTGTGTGTGTATGTGTGTGTTTCCATGTGTGTGTGTTGTGTGTTTGCGTGTGTGTGTGTTTGTGTTTGCGTGTGTGTGTTGTGTGTGTGTGTTGTGTATGGCGGGATGGAACCAGGAAATAATGACTCATTAAAAGATGTATAACCAATGGTAATAGACTTCGTTGCTAATGACAGATGTTGTTTAAATGGGAATATATACATTTATTATGAAATAATATCATAAAACGCTTAGCTGTTAAAAAGGACGTTTTCATGCACCCACCGTTGGCTGGGGTTAGTGGCTCGACTCTGTAATCCGGCGACTCGGAGGCCTGGGCTGTAGGATGGCTTGAGGTGGGGATCACTGCTGCACGACTCCTCATGTTGATTGGGTGTCCGCACTAAGCTTGGCATCAATATTGGTGTCCTTGGGGAGCCAGGGACGTCCAGGTTGTCTAAAGAGGTGTGAACCGGGCCAGGGGGGAAACCCAGCAGCCAAAAGCACCCGTGTCAAGCATAGTGGGATCACGCCCGAGAGTGAGCGGCTTGTAGTATCCTTGCCAATACAGGCAAACTTGGTCCTTTTTGCTAAAGCTCCAACATGTATTCACGTTGCTGCATTAAGTCCAATCAAAAAGAATATTTATAATCTCGCCTACGCAGTGAAGATCACAACTTACAACGCTCGAATTCCCTCTACTCATTTTTGTGTTCATGTTATGTTGTAGTGTTTCCTATATGTGTGTGTTCGCGTGTGGGTGTTGTGTGTGTGTGTGTTTGCGCGTGTGTGTGTGTGTGTGTGTGGTGTTGTGTATGTGTGTGTGTGTGTGTGTGTGTGTTTGTGTGTGTGTGTGTGTTTCCCTGTGTGTTTGCGTGCGTGTGTGTGTGTGTGTGTGTGTACGTGTATGTGTGCGTGTATGTGTATGGCGGATGGAATCAGGAAATAATGACTCATTAGAAGAAATAATAATGGCATAAAACGCTTAGCTATTAAAAAGGACGTTCTTATGCATCCAACATTGGCTGGGGATGATGGCTCGACTATGATCCGGCGACTCGGAGGTGGCTTGAGGTGGGGATCACTGCTACAGGATTCCTCATGTTGATTGGGTGTCTGCACTAAGCTCGGCATCAATATGTGTGTCCTTGGGAAGCCAGGGACGTCCAGGTTGTCTAAGGAGGTGTGTGCATTAAGTCCAACCAAAAAATATTTGTTATAATCTCACCTACGCAGTGAAGCTCACAACTTACAACGCTCGAATTCCCTCTACTCATTTTTTGTGTTCATGTTATGTTGTAGTGTTTGATATGTGTGTTTGCGTGTGTGTGCAATTGTGTTTCGCGTGTGTCTGTGTTAGCGTGTGTGTGTGTGTGTGTGTGTGTGTGTGTGTTTGCGTGTGTGTGTGTGTGTGCTTGTGTGCGTGTGTGTGTGTGTGTTGCGTGTATAGCGGGATGAAACCAGGAAATAATGACTCATTAGAAGACGTATAACCAATGGGTAATGGACTTCGTTGCTGATGACAGATGTTGTTTAAATGGGAAAATATACATTTATTATGAAATAATGATGTCATAAAACGCTTACCTGTTGAAAAGGACGTTCTCATGCATCCACCATTGGCTGGGGTTGGTGGCTCGACTCTGTAATCCGGCGACTCGGAGGCCTGGGCTGTAGGATGGCTTGAGGTGGGGATCACTACTGCAGGACTCCTCATGTTGATTGGGTGTCCGCACTAAGCTTGGCATCAATATGGGTGTCCTTGGGGAGCCAGGGACGTCCAGGTTGTCTAAGGAGGTGTGAACCGGGCCAGGGGGGAAACTCAGCAGCCAAAAGCACCCGTGTCAAGCAGTAGTGGATCACGCCCGAGAGTGAGCGGCTTGTAGTAGCCTGCCAACACAGGCAACTTGGTCCTTTTTGCTAAGGCTTCAACATTTATTCACGTGTCTGCATTAAGTCCAACCAAAAAATATGTTATAATCTCGCCTACGCAGTGAAGCTCACAACTTGCAACGCTCTACTCATTTTTTGTGTTCATGTTATGTTCTAGTGTTTGTTATATGTGTGTGTTGTTGTGTGTGTGTGTGTTTTGCGTGTGTGGTGTGTGTGTTTGTGTTTGCGTGTGTGTGTGTTTGCGCGCGCACGTGTGTGTTTGCGGTGTGTGTGTATGTGTGTGTTTGCGTGTGTGTGTTTTGATTGTGCGTGTGTGTGTGTGTGTTTACATGTGTGGTGTGTTTGTATTTGCGTGTGTGTGTGTTTGCGTGCGTGTGTGCGTGTGTTGTGTTTTGCGTGCGTGCGTGTGTGTGTGTGTGCGTGTGGTGTCTTCTGTGTATGGCGGGATGGAACCAGGAAATAATAACTCATTAGAAGACGTATAAACCAATGGTAATGGACTTAGTTGCTTATGACAGATGTTGCTTTACACGGAAAATATACATCTATTATGAAATAATAATGTCATAAAACGTTTTAGCTTGTTAAAAGGACGTTCTCATGCATTCACCATTGGCTGGGGTTGGTGGCTGCGACTCTGTAATCCGGCGACTCGGAGGCCTGGGCTGTAGGATGGCTTGAGGTGGGGATCACTGCTGCAGGACTCCTCATGTTGATTGGGTGTCCGCACTAAGCTGGCATCAATATGGGTGTCCTTGGGAAGCCAGGGACGTCCAGGTTGTCTAAGGAGGTGTGAACCGGGCCAGGGGGGAAACCCAGCAGCCAAAAGCACCCGTGTTCAAGCAGTAGTGGGATCACGCCCGAGAGTGAGCGGCGTGTAGTAGCCCTGCCAATAAAGGCAAACTTGGTCCTTTTTGCTAAGGCTTCAACATGAATTCACGGTGTTGCATTAAGTCCTACCAAAAAATATTTGTTATAATCTCGCCTACGCAGTGAAGTTCACAACTGCGTGTGTGTGTGTGTGTGTGTGTGTGTGTGCATTTGTGTTTGCGCGTATGTGTGTGTGTTTGCGTGTGTGTGTGTGTTTGCGTTGTGTGTGTGTGCTTGGGGCGGCGTGTGTGTGTGTGTGTGTGTGTGTGTGTGTGTTGTGTGTGGGCGGGATGAAACCAGGAAATAATGACTCATTAGAAGACGTATAACCAATGGGTAATGGACTTCGTTTGCTGATGACAGAGTTGTTTAAATGGGAGAAATATACATTTATTATGAAATAAAGACGTATAACCTGTAAAAAAGGACGTTCTCTTACATCCACCATTGGCTGGGGTCGGTGGCTCGACTCTGTAATCCGGCGACTCGGAGGCCTGGGCTGTAGGATGGCTTGAGGTGGGGATCACTACTGCAGGACTCCTCATGTTGATTGGGTGTCCGCACTAAACTTGGCATCAATATGGGTGTCCTTGGGGAGCCGGGGACGTCCAGGTTGTCTAAGGAGGTGTGAAACTAGGCCAGGGGGAAACTCAGCAGCCAAAAGCACCCGTGTCAAAGCAGTAGTGGGATCACGCCCGAGAGTGAGGGGCTTGTAGTAGCCCTGCCACACAGGCAAACTTGGTCCTTTTTGCTAAGGCTTCAACATGTATTCACGTGTCTGCATTAAGTCCAACCAAAAAATATGTTATAATCTCGCCTACGCAGTGAAGCTCACAACTTGCAACGCTCTACTCATTTTTTGTGTTCATGTTATGTTGTAGTGTTTGATATATGTGTGTGTTGTTGTGTGTGTGTGTGTTTGCGTGTATGTGTTTGTGTGTTGTGTTTGCGTGTGTGTGTGTTTGCGCGCGCACGTGTGTGTTTGCGTGTGTGTGTGTGTGTGTGTGTTTGCGTGTGTGTGTGTTTGCATGTGTTTTTGTGTTTGCATGTGTGTGTGTTTGTGTTTGCGTGTGTGTGTGTGTGTGTTTGCGTGCGTGTGTGTGTTTGTGTGTGTGTGTGTGTGTGTTGTTGTATGGCGGGATGAACCAGGAAATAATAACTCATTAGAAGACGTATAACCAATGGTAATGGACTTCGTTGCTTACACGGGAAAATATACATCTATTATGAAATAATAATGTCATAAAACGTTTAGCTGTTAAAAAGGACGTTCTCATGCATTCACCTTTGGGCTGGGGTTGGTGGCTCGACTCTGTAATCCGGCGACTCGGAGGCCTGGGCTGTAGGATGGCTTGAGGTGGGGATCATTTGCTGCACGACCCCTCATTTTGATTGGTGTCCGCACTAAGCTTGGCATCAATATGGGTGTCCTTGGGAACCAGGGACGTCCAGGTTGTCTAAGGAGGTGTGAACCGGGCCAAGGGGGGAAACCCAGCAGCCAAAGCACCCGTGTCAAGCAGAAAGTGGGATCACGCCCGAGAGTGAGCGGCGTGTAGTAGCCCTGCCAATACAGGAAAAACTTGGTCCTTTTTGCTAAGGCTCAACATGAATTCACGTTTTTGGGCGTTAGTCCAACCAAAAAATTTTTTGTTATAATCTCGCCTACGCAGTGAAGCTCACAACTGTGTGTGTGTTTTGTGTGTTTTTGGGGTGTGTGTGTGTGTGCATTTGTGTTTGCGCGTGTGTGTGTGTGTTTGCGTGTGTGTGTGTTTGCGTGTGTGTGTGTGCTTGCGTGCGTGCGTGTGTGTGTGTGTGTGTGTGTGTGTGTGTTGTGTGTATGGCGGGAAGAAACCAGGAAAATAATGAACTCATTAGAAGACGTATAACCAATGGTAAGGATTCGTTTGCTGATAACAGATGTTGTTTAAATGGGAAAATATGCATTTATTATGAAATAAAGACATATAACCTGTTAAAAAGGACGTTCTCATGCATCCACCATTGGCTGGGGTCGGTGGCTCGACTCTGTAATCCGGCGACTCGGAGGCCTGGGCTGTAGGATGGCTTAGGTGGGGATCACTGCTGCAGGACTCCTCATGTTGATTGGGTGTCCGCACTAAGCTTGGCATCATATGGGTGTCCTTGGGGAGCCAGGGACGTCCAGGTTGTCTAAGGAGGTGTGAACCGGGCCAGGGGGGAAACTCAGCAGCCAAAAGCACCCATGTCAAGCAGTAGTGGGATCACGCCCGAGAGTGAGCGGCTTGTAGTAGCCCTGCCAACACAGGCAAACTTGGTCCTTTTTGCTAAGGCTTTAACATGTATTCACGTGTCTGCATTAAGTCCAACCAAAAAATATGTTATAATCTCGCCTACGCAGTGAAGCTCACAACTTGCAACGCTCTACTCATTTTTTGTGTTCATGTATGTTGTAGTGTTTGATATATGTGTGGTTTTTGTGTGTGTGTGTGGTTTGAGTTTGCGTGTGTGTGTGTGGTTTGAGTTTGCGTGTGTGTGTGTTTGCGCGCGCACGTGTGTGTTTGCGTGTGTGTGTGTGTGTGTTTGTGTTTGCGTGTGTGTGTTTGCATGTGTGTGTGTGTGTGTTTGCATGTGTGTGTGTTTGTGTTTGCGCGTGTGTGTGTGTGTGTGTGTGTGTTTGTGTTTGCGTGCGTGCGTGTGTGTGTGTGTCTGCGTGTGTGTGTGTGCGTGTTGTGTGTATGGCGGGATGGAACCAGGAAATAATAACTCATTAGAAGACGTATAACCAATGGTAATGGACTTCGTTGCTGATGACAGATGTTGTTTACACTGGAAAATATACATCTATTATGAAATAATAATGTCATAAAACGTTTAGCTGTTAAAAAGGACGTTCTCATGCATTCACCATTGGCTGGGGTTGGTGGCTCGACTCTGTAATCCGGCGACTCGGAGGCCTGGGCTATAGGATGGCTTGAGGTGGGGATCACTGCTGCAGGACTCCTCATGTTGATTGGGTGTCCGCACTAAGCTTGGCATCAATATGGGTGTCCTTGGGAAGCCAGGGACGTCCAGGTTGTCTAAGGAGGTGTGAACCGGGCCAGGGGGGAAACCCAGCAGCCAAAAACACCCGTGTCAAACAGTAGTGGAATCACGCCCGAGAGTGAGCGGCTTGTAGTAGCCCTGCCAATACAGGCAAACTTGGTCCTTTTTGCTAAGGCTTCAACATGAATTCACGTTGTTGCATTAAGTCCAACCAAAAAATATTTGTTATAATCTCGCCTACGCAGTGAAGCTCACAACTTTCAACGCTCGAATTCCCTCTACTCATTTTTTGTGTTCATGTTATGTTGTAGTGTTTGATATATGTGTGTTTGCGTGTCTGTGTGTGTGTTTGCGTGTGTGTGTCTGTGTGTGGTAGGGAGCCAGGGAAGTCCAGGTTGTCTAAGGAAGTGTGAACCGGGCCAGGGGGAAACCCAGCAGCCAAAAGCACCCGTGTCAAGCAGTAGTGGGATCACGCCCGAGAGTGAGCGGCTTGTAGTACCCTGCACAGCCCCCATAGACTCAATATCCTCTTTTTTTTATAGTAACAACTTTACATTGCACGACCTAGTAACAGTTTCACAGACGGGTCTTACTATTATACAAAATCGAATTAGAAAGCGAAACAAGAATTTACCTTTGATTTAGTCTGCTCCCATTTGATTTGGGGATAAACTTCTTCCCCCCAGCGATACGAGCGCACGCCAGGCAGGAGAACATCTCTGGCTTCAACTCCTTACCCGGGGTGTGTGTGTGTTTGCGTGTGTGTGTGTGTTTCCGTGTGTGTGTGTGTTGTGTGTGTGTTTGCGTGTGTTGTGTGTGTGTGTGTTTGCGTGTATGTGTGTGTTTGTTTTTGCGTGTGTGTGTGTTTGTGTTTTACGTGTGTGTGTGTGTGTGTTGTATAACCAATGGGTAATAGACTTCGTTGCTGATGACAGATGTTGGTTAAATGAGAATATATACATTTATTATGAAATAATGTCATAAAACGCTTAGCTGTTAAAATGGACGTTTTCATGCATCCACCGTTAGCTGGGTTAGTGGCTCGACTCTGTAATCCGGCGACTCGGAGGCCTGGCTGTAGGATGGCTTGAGGTGGGGATCACTGCTGCAGGATTCCTCATGTTGATTGGGTGTCCGCACTAAGCACGGCATCAATATGGGTGTCCTTGGGAAGCCAGGGACGTCCAGGTTGTCTAAGGAGGTGTGTGCATTAAGTCCAACCAAAAAATATTTGTTATAATCTCGCCTACGCAGTGAAGCTCACAACTTACAACGCTCGAATTCCCTCTACTCTTTTTTTGTGTTCATGTTATGTTGTAGTGTTTGATATGTGTGTGTTTGCGTGTGTGTGTGTGCATTTGTGTTTGCGCGTGTGTGTGTGTGTTTGCGTGTGTGTGTGTTTGCGTGTGTGTGTGTGTGTGCTTGCGTGCGTTTGTGTGTATGTGTGTGTGTGTGGTTGTGTGTATGGCGGGATGAAACCAGGAAATAATGACTCATTAGAAGACGTATAACCAATGGGTAATGGACTTCGTTGCTGATGACAGATGTTGTTTAAATGGGAAAATATACATTTATTATGAAATAAAGACTTATAACCTGTAAAAAAGGACGTTCTCATGCATCCACCATTGGCTGGGGTCGGTGGTTCGACTCTGTAATCCGGCGACTCGGAGGCCTGGGCTGTAGGATGGCTTGAGGTGGGATCACTGCTGCAGGACTCCTCATGTTGATTGGGTGTCCGCACTAAGCTTGGCATCAATATGGGTGTCCTTGGGGAGCCAGGGACGTCCAGGTTGTCTAAGGAGGTGTGAACCGGGCCAGGGGGGAAACCCAGCAGCCAAAAGCACCCAGTGTCAAGCAGTAGTGGGATCACGCCCGAGAGTGAGCGGCTTGTAGCAGCCCTGCGAACACAGGCAAACTTGGTCCTTTTTGCTAAGGCTTCAACATGTATTCACGTTTGCTGCATTAAGTCCAACCAAAAAATAAGTTATAATCTCGTCTACGCAGTGAAGCTCACAACTTGCAACGCTCTACTCATTTTTTGTTTTTCATGTTATGTTATAGTGTTTGATATATGTGTGTGTTCGTGTGTGTGTTGTTGTGTGTGTGTGTGTGTTTGCGTGTGTGTGTGCGTTTGTGTTTGCGTGTGTGGTTGTTTGCGCGCGCGCGTGTGTGTTTGCGTGTGTGTGTGTTTGTGTGTTTGCGTGTGTGTTTGCATGTGTGTTTGTGTTTCCATGTGTGTGTGTTTGTGTTTCCGCGTGTGTGTGTTAGCGTGTGTGTGTGTGAGTGTGGTGTGTTTGCGTACGTGTGTTGTGTGTGTGTGTTGTGTGTATGACGGGAGGGAAAACCAGGAAATAATAAACTCATTAGAAGACGTATAACCAATGGTAATGTACTTCGCTGCTGATGACAGATATTGTTTACACGGGAAAATATACATCTATTATGAAATAATGTCATAAACGTTTAGCTGTTAAAAAGGATGTTTCTCATGCATTCACCATTGGCTAGGGTTGGTGGCTCGACTCTGTCATCCGGCGACTCGGAGGCCTGGGCTGTAGGATGGCTTGAGGTGGGGATCACTGCTGCAGGACTCCTCATGTTGATTGGGTGTCCGCACTAAGCTTGGCATCAATATGGTGTCCTTGGGAAGCCAGGGACGTCCAGGTTGTCTAAGGAGGTGTGAACCTGGCCAGGGGGGAAACCCAGCAGCCAACAACACCGTGTCAAGCAGTAGTGGAATCACGCCCGAGAGTGAGCGGCGTGTAGTAGCCCTGCCAATACAGGCAAACTTGGTCCTTTTTGCTAAGGCTTCAACATGAATTCACGTTGTTGCATTAAGTCCAACCAAAAAATTTTGTTATAATCTCGCCTACGCAGTGAAGCTCACAACTTTCAACGCTCGAATTCCCTCTACTCATTTTTTGTGTTCATGTTATGTTGTAGTGTTTGATATGTGTGTGTTTGCGTGTGTCTGTGTGTGTGTTTGCGTGTGTGTGTGTCTGTGTGTGGCAGGGAGCCAGGGAAGTCCAGGTTGTCTAAGGAGGTGTGAACCGGGCCAGGGGGGGAAACCAGCAGCCAAAAGCACCCGGTTCAAGCAGTAGTGGGATCACGCCCGAGAGTGAGCGGCTTGTAGTACCCTGCACAGCCCCCATAGACTCAATATCCTCTTTTTTTTGTAGTAACAATTTTACATTGCACGACTTAGTAACAGAGTTTTCACGGGATGGTCTTACTATTATACAAAATCGAATAAGAAAGCGAAACAAGAATTTACCTTTGATTTAGTCTGCTCCCATTTGATTTTAGGATAAAATTCTTACCCCCAGCGATGCGAGCGCATGCCAGGCAGGAGTAAATCTCTGGCTTCAACTCCTTACCCGGGGTGTGTGTGTGTGTCTGCGTGTGTGTGTGTTTGCGTGTGTGTGTGTTATGTGTTTGTGTATGTGTGTGTTTGTGTTTCTTTGTGTGTGTGAGTGTTTGTGTATTTTGTGTGTGTGTGTTGTTGTGTTATGGCGGGATGGAATCAGGAAAAATGACTCATTAGAAGACGTATAACCAATGGGTAATGGACTTCGTTGCTGATGACAGATGTTGTTTAAATAGGAAAATATACATTTATTATGAAATAATGATGTCATAAAACGCTTAGCTGTTAAAAAGGACGTTCTCATGCATCCACCATTGGCTGGGGTCGGTGGTTCGACTCTGTAATCCGGCGACTCGGAGGCCTGGGCTGTAGGATGGCTTGAGGTGGGGATCATTGCTGCAGGACTCCTCATGTTGATTGGGTGTCCGCACTAAGCTTGGCCTCAATAAGGGTGTCCTTGGGGAGCCAGGGACGTCCAGGTTGGCTAAGGAAGTGTGAAACCGGGCCCAGGGGGAAACTCAGCAGCCAAAGCACCCGTGTCAAGCAGTAGTGGGATCACGCCCGAGAGTGAGCGCTTGTAGCAGCCCTGCCAACACAGGCAAACTGGTCCTTTTTGCTAAGGCTTCAACAAGTATTCACGTTGCTGTCATTAAGTCCAACCAAAAAATATGTTATAATCTCGCCTACGCAGTGAAGCTCACAACTTGCAACGCTCTACTCATTTTTCTGTTCATGTTATGTTATAGTGTTTGATATATGTGTGTGTTTCGCGTGTGTGGGTTTTTGTGTGTGTGTGTGTGTATGCGTGTGTGTGTGTGTTTGTGTTTGCGTGTGTGTGTGTTTGCGCGCGCACGTGTGTGTTTGCGTGTGTTTGGGTGTGTGTGTTTCGTGTGTGTGTGTGTGTGTGTGTGTTTGCATGTTGTGTGTGTGTTTGTGTTTCCGTGTGTGTGTGTTTGCGTGTGTGTGTGTGAATGTGGTGTTTGCGTGCATGTGTGTGTGTGTGTGTGTGTGTGTTGTGTGTATGGCGGGATGGAAAACCAGGAAATAATAACTCATTAGAAGACGTATAACCAATGGGAATGTACTTCGTTGCTGATGACAGATGTTGTTTACACGGGAAAATATACATCTATTATGAAATAACGTCATAAAACGTTTAGCTGTTCAAAAGGATGTTCTCATGCATTCACCATTGGCTAGGGTTTGGTGGCTCGACTCTGTAATCCGGGCGACTCGGAGGCCTGGGCTGTAGGATGGCTTGAGGTGGGGATCACTGCTGCAGGACTCCTCATGTTGATTGGGTGTCCGCACTAAGCTTGGCATCAATATGGGTGTCCTTGGGAAGCCAGGGACGTCCAGGTTGTCTTAGGAGGTGTGAACCTGGCCAGGGGGGAAACCCAGCAGCCAACAACACTCGTGTCAAGCAGTAGTGGAATCACGCCCGAGAGTGAGCGGCGTGTAGTAGCCCTGCCAATACAGGCAAACTTGTTCCTTTTTGCTAAGGCTTCAACATGAATTCACGTTGTTGCATTAAGTCCAACCAAAAAAAATATATAATCTCGCCTACGCAGTGAGCTCAAAACTTTCAACGCTCAAATTCCCTCTACTCTTTTTTTGTGTTTCATGTTATGTTGTAGTGTTTTGATATGTGTGTTTGCTTTGTGTCTGTGTGTGTGTGTTTGCGTGTGTGTGTGTGTCTGTGTGTGGCAGGGAGCCAGGGAAGTCCAGGTTGTCTAAGGAGGTGTGAACCGGGCCAGGGGGGAAACCCAGCAGCCAAAAGCACCCGTGTCAAGCAGTAGTGGGATCACGCCCGAGAGTGAGCGGCTTGTAGTACCCTGCACAGCCCCATAGACTCAATATCCTCTTTTTTTGTAGTAACAATTTTACATTGCACGACCTAGTAACAGAGTTTCACAGATGGGTCTTACTATTATACAAAATCGAATAAGAAAGCGAAACAAGAATTTACCTTTGATTTAGTCTGCTCCCATTTGATTTTAGGATAAAATTCTTACCCCCAGCGATGCGAGCGCATGCCAGGCAGGAGTAAATCTCTGGCTTCAACTCCTTAACCGGGGTGTGTGTGTGTTTTCTGCGTGTGTTGTGTGTTTCCGTGTGTGTGTGTGTGTGTTTGCGTATGTGTGTGTTTTGTGTTTGCGTGTGTGTGTGTTTGTGTTTGCGTGTGTGTGTGTGTGTGTGTTGTGTGTATGGCGGGATGGAATCAGGAAATAATGACTCATTAGAAGACGTATACCAAGGGGTAATGGACTTCGTTGCTGATGAAAGATGTTGTTTAAATAGGAAAATATACATTTATTATGAAATAATGATGTCATAAAACGCTTAGCTGTTAAAAAGGACGTTCTCATGCATCCACCATTGGCTGGGGTCGGTGGTTCGACTCTGTAATCCGGCGACTCGGAGGCCTGGGCTGTAGGATGGCTTGAGGTGGGGATCACTGCTGCAGGACTCCTCATGTTGATTGGGTGTCCGCACTAAGCTTGGCCTCAATAAGGGTGTCCTTGGGGAGCCAGGGACGTCCAGGTTGGCTAAGGAAGTGTGAACCGGGCCAGGGGGGAAACTCAGCAGCCAAAAGCACCCGTGTCAAGCAGTAGTGGGATCACGCCCGAGAGTGAGCGGTTTATAGTAGCCCTGCCAACACATGCAAACTTGGTCCTTTTTGCTAAGGTTTCAACATGTATTCACGTGGCTGCATTAAGTCCAACCAAAAAATATGTTATATTCTCGCCTACGCAGTGAAGCTCACAACTTACAACGCTCTACTCATGTTTTGTGTTCATGTTATGTTGTAGTGTTTGATATATGTGTGTTCGTGTGTGTATTGAGTTGTGTGTGTGTGTTTGCGTGTGTGTGTGTGTTTGTGTTTGTGTGTGTGTGTGTGTGTTTGCGCGCGCGCGTGTGTATGCGTTTGTGTTTGCGTGTGTTTGTGTGTTTGCGTGTGTGTGTGTGTTTGCATGTGTATGTGTTTGTGTTTGCGCGTGTGTGTGTTTGCGTGTGTGTGTGTGTGTGTTTGCGTGCGTGCGTGTGTGTGTGTGTTGTGTGTATGGCGGGATGAAACCATGAAATAATGACTCATTAGAAGACGTATAACCAATGGTAATGGACTTCGTTGCTGATGACAGATGTTGTTTAAACGGGAAAATATACATTTATTATGAAATAATGTAATAAAACGTTTAGCTGTTAAAAAGGACGTTCTCTGCATTCACCTTTGGGGCTGGGGTTGGTGGCTCGACTCTATAATCCGGCGACTCGGAAGCCTGGGCTATAGGATGGCTTGAGGTGGGGATCACTGCTGCAGGATTCCTCATGTTGATTGGGTGTCCGCACTAAGCTCGGCATCAATATGGGTGTCCTTGGGAAGCCAGGGACGTCCAGGTTGTCTAAAGACGTCCCTTGTGACCCAGGCCAGGGGGAAACTCAGCAGCCAATAGCACCCGTGTCAAGCAGTATTGGGATCACGCCCGAGGTGAGTGGCTTGTAGTACCCTTGCCAATACAGGCAAACTAGTCCTTTTTTGCTAAGGCTCCAACATGTATTCACGTTGTTGCATTAATTCCAACTAAAAATATTTGTTATAATCTGCCTACGCAGTGAAGTCACAACTTACAACACTCGAATTCCCTCTACTCATTTTTTGTGTTCATGTTATGTTGTAGTTTTGATACGTGAGTGTGTGCATTTGTGTTTGCGTGCGCGCGTGTGTGTGTGTGTGTGTGTGTGTGTTTTGCATGTGTGTGTGTGCTTGCGTGCGGAGTGTGTGTGTGTGTGTGTGTTGTGTGTATGCGGGATGGAATCGGGGAAATAATGACTCATTAGAAGACGTATAACCAATGGGTAATAGACTTCGTTGCTGATGACAGATGTTGTTTTAAAGGGGAAAAATTTATACATTTATTATGAAATAATAACGCCCATAAACGCTTAGCTGTTAAAAGGAAAGTTCCATACATCCATCATTGGCTGGAGTCGGTGGCTTCGACTCTGTAATCCGGCGACTCGGAGGCCGGGGTTTTGTAGGATGGCTTAAGGTGGGGGATCACTGCTGTAGGACTCCTCATGTTGATTGGGTGTCCGCACTAAGCTTTGCATCAATATGAGTGTCCTTGGGAAGCCAGGGACGTCCAGGTTGTCTAAGGAGGTGTGAACCGGGCCAGGGGGGAAACTCAGCTGCCAAAAGTACCCGTGTCAAGCAGTAGTGGAATCACGCCCGAGAGTGAATGGCTTGTAGTGCCTTCCCAAATACAGGCAAACTTAGTCCTTTTGCTAAAGCTCCCAACATGTATTCACGTTGCTGCATTAAGTCCAAGCAAAAAAATATTTGTTATAATCTCGCCTACGCAGTGAAGCTCACAACTTACAACGCTCTACTCATTTTTTGTGTTCATATTATGTTGTAGTGTTTGATGTTTGTGTGATGGCGTGTTGTGTGTGTGTGTGTTTGCGTGTGTGTGTTTGTGTTTGCGTGTGTGTGTGTTTGCGTTGTGTGTGTGTGTTTGCATGTGTGTGTGTTTGTGTGCGTGTGTGTGTGTGCTGTGTGTATTGGGGGATGGAATCAAGAAATAATTACTTATTATAATACGTATAACCAATGGGTAATGGATTTTCGTTGCTGATGAAGAATGTTTTTTAAATGGAATATATACTTTATTATAAAAATAATAATGTTATAAAACGCTTAGCTGTTAAAAAGGGCGTTCTCATACATCCACCGTTGGCTGGGGTTGGTGGCTCGACTCTGTAATCCGGCGACTCGGAGGCCTGGGCTGTAGGATGGCTTGAGGTGGGGATCACTGCTGCAGGACTCCTCATGTTGATTAGGTGTCCGCACTAAGCTTGGCATCAATATGGGTGTCCCTTGGGAGCCAGGGGCGTCCAGGTTGTCTAAAGAGGGGGTGAACCGGGGCCCAGGGGGGAAACCCAGCAGCCAAAAGCACCCGTGTCAAGCAGTAGTGGGATCATGCCCGACAGTGAGCGGCTTGTAGTAGCCTTGCCAATACAGGCAAACTTGGTCCTTTTTGCTAAAGCTCCAACGTGTATTCACGTTGCTGCATTAAGTCCAACCAAAAAAAATATATATATAATCTCGCCTACGCAGTGAAGCTCTCAACTTACAGCGCTCTACTCATTTTTTGTGTTCATGTTATGTTGTAGTGTTTGATATAGGTGTGTTCGTGTGTGTATGTTGTTTGTGTGTGTGTGTCTGTGTTTGCGTCTGTGTATGTGTGTGTTTGTGTTTACGTGTGTGTGTGTGTTTGCGTGCGTGTGTGTGCGTGTGTGTGTGTGTTGTGTGTATGTGCATGTGTGTGTGTATGTGATGTGTGTGTGTGTGTGTGTGTGTGTGGTGTGTTGTTTTGTGTGCATGTGTGTGTGCAGGTGTGTGGTGTGATGCAGTGTGTGGTGTGTGCATGTGTGCGCGTGTGTCATTGTAGGTGTGTGGTATGTGTGTGTGTGTGTGGGTGTGTGTTTGTGTGTGTGTGTGTGTGGGTGTGTGTGTGGGTGTGATGGTGTGTGTGTGTGGGTGTGCATCTGTGTGTGTGTGCATCTGTGTGTGTGTTTCTGTGCATGTGTGTTTGTGCGCATGTGTGTCTGTGTGCATGTGTGTCTCTGTGCATGTGTGTTTGTGTGCATGTGTGTTTGTGTGCATGTGTGTTTGTGTGCATGTGTGTTTGTGTGCATGTGTGTTTGTGTGCTGTGTGTTTGTGCGTGTGTTGCGCGCGTGTGGTTGGTGCGCGCGGGTGTGCGTGTGTGCGCGGGTGTGCGGGTGCGTGTGTGCGCGCGGTGCGTGTTGTGCGCGCTGTTGTTCGTCGTGTGCGCGCGGGTGCGTGTGTGTGGTATGTGTGTGCGCGTCAGTGTATGCGGTGTGTGTATGCGCGGTGTGTATGTGTATGTGAGTGTGCGTGTGCGTGCGTGTGCGTGCGTGTGCGTGCGTGTGCGGCGTGTGCGTGCGTTGCGTGCGTGCGTGCTTGCGTCGTGGTGTGTGTGTGTGTGTGTGTGTGTGTGTGTGTGTGTCGGGGGGTGTGTGTGTGTCTGTGTGGGTGTGGCGTGTTTGTGCTTGTGTCTATTATACAAATGCAGACAGATGTGTGTATATCTGTACGTCTATTTGGGCGCCATGTGTATGTGCGTGCAGGTATGTATCAGGCATAAGATATGTACGATGACTGACAAGATAATGTACAGCATAAATCGCTCCCTCGTTCACTAGCGAACTGTTTGGTCTGCACAAGGCAAAACGAGAAGGAACTCCCGCACGGCCGCCGCTAAGGCACCAACCCAAACAAACACTGGGGACTTACCGCTTTGGCGCCATATTTCATGATGGACACGTCTTGGGGCCTTGGAGGGTCAGCGTCATTTGTCCTGCAGAGCACCTTGCAATGCCCGATGATTTGGGAGAAACTCGGCAACTCGATAGATATGAAGCCTGGCTGTCGAAGTAATGTTTTCACATCAGGTATGTTAGGCCACTGGCCAGCGTGTTCGGTGTATAGCCTTAGGATCCAGGACGGGGCGTTCGGTGTCCAAGTGTTAAATAGGCAGGTATTCTTGGCAGAAAAGTGGTATTCATTAATAGATAAACGAAAGAAAGTGTAACTAAGTAAAGTATGGCATATCGTGTGCATAAATGTAATGGTACAAAAAACTAAACGGCTGTGAATAAAGAATAATGGTTGTTTCATTTTACACATAAACCAACTCACACAAAAACAGCTGTCTGTACCAACTAGTAACAAGCTTGCGCACAAGAGGATATAAGGCTGTTTTTTATATACTTAATTACAGTACTTAATTTCTCTGACCGTGCCATTGGTAGGCGGAGCGACAAGTTACCAAGAAGGAAAATATCAACCTAAATTTAGGACCTTCACACCGTGCTTTATAGTTTCTGTCTTTTTACAATTTTTTGAATTTTTTTTAATTGTATTAATCAACTTTAACAAAAAAAATAAAAATTTTTCAGAGGCTACATTAGGACACTGCTAATTTATCACATCACAACTGAAATTTTGATTTAATAATGTTACAATTAACAGGGTTTTATATACTCCGTTGCGTATTTTTGTACCCCACTGAAAAATAAAACTATTTTTAAGCTATTCCTTAGTAACTCAATTAATGGCTAAATTTTGTTGTATTTATTCAGGATTAAGTCTGGGCGCTATATAATCATTATTTTGAAAAGGGAGTGTAACAATGATTAAGTGAAGTCAAATGACAGGCCCCGGCAGGTACCACGAATTTTTTCGAAGTTATTTCTTCCCAATTCTCTATGGGTTACCTTTTTTTTCCTTACTAGTTTGGGCCCAAAAGAATCTTAAAACCTTAGTAAAAGAAGTATACAAACACGGATTCACCGTGATCCAGAAAACGTAGGTCATGCAACAAACAGGTGTTTTAAAACTCATTGCCTCAGTCGTGTGGGAAAGGAAATGTGTTTAAGGTTCATGGATCTTTTTTTTTTTTTTTTTTTTTTTTTTTGTATTTAAAGTGTTTAAATTTTAATTAAAAATCAAATAAACCATTAAATACTGAAATGAAAAAAATTTCTATATTAAAAACATTATGATTTTGAGATTGGAAAAAAAGTAGCAGGGAAAAAATGAATACACTATATAGAGAACAAGGGGCACAATTATTATAAATAATATACCTGTTTACTTTTCACAACATATAGAATGGAATATATAAAAAAAAACCAGGATTAATGTGAAAAATAATGAATAGATTGTCTACAACGTAAAACCCGAAGGTTTTTTTCAAGCGCTATCTTCCTAGATATCAAAAGGTTATTTATCATCCTCTATCATTTGTTTCTTATCCCTCTGTTTAAATCTCTATATAGATATTTATATAGAGAGAAACACAGGTGATGATGATAATGATAAAAAAAAAATTAATAAAAGCAGTGATATAAAAGGTGGTTATGATAATTTACATGCATATTTATAAGAAAAAAATAAATGAATGAATAAATGTGTGTGTGGTGTGTGTGTGTCCCGTGCTTAACCATTGGACCTGCGGGATATATATATTAATTTTATTATATAATATATATTTATATATATATATATATATATAATTGATAACCACACACACACACACACACACACACAACACACACACACAACCCCCATATATATTATATATATATATAAAATTAAATAAAATAATATATTATATTATATATGGGCATACACACACCACACAAAACCCCAACACACCACACACACACACACACACACCACACAAACCCCACACAACACACACAGCCAGTACTCTAACCATTGGACCTTGCGGCAGTCATATATATTAATATATATATTAAAATATATATAAATAATATATATATATATATGATGAGTATGTATGAACATATATAATAAAAATAATAAAAATTTGTTATTATCATTTATTATTATTGTTATTATATTTATTTTCATTATTATCACTAATATAAGTACTGGTAAAATAGTAAAATTTCCCGGTATTATATAAGTAAAAGTAATAATAATAATAAGAAAAAAATAATGATGATAAATTGATAATAATGATAATAAAAATAATAATGATAATAAAGTAAGAATGATAATAATAATAATAATAAAAAATAAAATAATAATAAATAATAAATAGAAATAAATGATAATGATATAATAATAATAATAATAATATAATAGCAATAATTATAGAATAGAATAAAATAATAATGATAATAAAAAAAAATAGTATAGTAGTAAATAATAATAATAATAATATTATTATTATTATTTTTATTATTATTTTTATTATTATTATCATTATTTTTATTTTTATTATTATTATTATTTTTATTACTATTCTTATAATTTTATTATTATTTTTATATTATTTTATTATTAACAACAACAACAAAACAAAAAAATCCCACCAATAATAATAATAATAAAAATAATAATAAAAATGTAAAATAAAACAATAATAAAAATAACAAAAATAGTAATAATGATGATAATAAAATAATAATAAAAATAATAAAAATAATAATAATGGAAAGAAAAAGGGGATAATTATTTATTCCCTTTTATCATCCTTTTGTATATTGTTTTTGTATTATTTTTAGCGAAATTACATTAGACCATTATTATATTGTATTATTCGATTTTTGTTATTATATGTAGTAGAGTCGTAGTAGTAATAGAATAGTAGTAGTAGTTTTGTTATCTCATTATCATCAAAATTTATTTTCTATGCTGTTTTATTATTGTTTTATTATTATTTTATTACTATTATTACTTTTATTATTTTTATATTTTATTATTATTTTTTTTTAATTTGCTGTTGTTTTTATCATCATTTTTATTATTATCATTATTTTTTATATTTTTGTTTTTATCATTATTTCTTTATCATTATTATTACATAATCATTAAAATCATTATCAAGGATTTCTAAACCCAATTGTGTCACATGAGAAGAAAGTATGCCATCAGTACTAGTTTTTACACAACTGCCAAAAACCCGGGGGCAAAAGAGATACACACAATCTTTATGCAGTAACTACAGCAAAAAACCCCAATTTAAAGAAGGGTTTTAGTGTCTTTGTTCTGCGTGGAGAGTGGTGTATGTGTGTGAGCGAACCACACTGAATTCAACTTTTAATGATAGCGACAAAATTTACCATAATGAACGGTGAATGAAAAAAATGCATATGCAATATCTATGATAATATTAAAATTTTAATATAATATATAATTATATTATATATATAATAATAATATACTAATGAGTTAATAACTAGTTTTGTCTGTAAGGAAATGCTCGTCTTTCCTGATTTTATTGAGAGCAACTGTGGGTTTTTGGCAAGGGTAATTTTTTTTTTATCTCCGGGTAAATAAATTGTTTTAGTTAAAAAGCTCCAAGATAAGTGAATTTTCACTTTTTCCCCACAATCCTTCCTTTGATTGAAAACATGTTCATCATTGTTAATTGCCGGTTATCTTGAATTTCGATTTTAGTTTTTTTGGGCATAGAAAAAAGCCAGCCTTTTTGTTTGCTTCTCTAAACTTTTAAATATTTTTTGTAGTTCATGATATGTGGCAACCAAAACTATATCATCCTTTCCTAATTTGAATTTTGTATCCTCCAACATCTAAGTCCTTCAAAATTCCCAGAGCACCTCTCATAATTTTTTCAGAAATATTTTTAAAGAGGTGCGGGACAGAATACAACCGGCACCCCTTGTTTGACTTTGAACCATTCTTTTAAACCCCATAAAGGGTGCTTGTTTGTTGGCATACATGCTTTTAAGTTGGTATGTGTTTTGGAAACTTCATACTTTATGTTTTTCCAGAGGATACGTGTAAACAGTATAAAAAGTTTTCAAGTAACATGAAACACGGGTATAGGTCTTTCTATGCTCTGTTTTCTCTTGATAAATTTTTCAGTTTTAGAATTGGTTTCGGGTACCTTTTGGGGCAAAAAACCTGCTTGTTCGTCGAAATTTTCTTCTTTAAAACTTCAACTTCTTTTTCAGCAATAATTTCAAAAAAATTTTTGCTGCGTGACTTTTAATGAAATTTGTCCTTTTATGTTGCATTGGAGGCACCCCTTTTTTTAGGTAGGGAGAAAGACTGTTTTTACCCAGTCTTCTGGATCTTTTTTATTCCATTTTTTTTGAAAAGTTTGAGAAGTATTCAACATTTCGCCAGTTTCTTGATTAGTTCTGCTGTATTCTCTTTCCCGGGCTCTTTATCTTTAATTTTTTAGGCTTTTAAAACTTGTCTAGAGGGCGGGGTTTATCTTCGTGTCATTGAGTCTAATTTAATGTTGTTGTTGATCTTTATTTTTTTTGTATGGGTTGGAACAATTTGAACCCATCTATCTTTGATTTTTTCCCATCACAAAAATAAGTCCATTTTCAGTTTTTATAGTGTCCATGTAAGTTTAAATTTTGGTGATGTTTGTATCCCCTTGGGAGATTCTTTTGTTGTCTTATTGACAGAAAAAGTTTTCAATTTTGGCATGTTTATTTAAATATTTTCCTATCTTGTCGGAATAATTTGAATTTTTTTATTTTGTTTTTTTTAAATTACTTTTTCAATGGATTATTTATCTCTTTGATTTTAGGGATCTTTGTTTCAATTTCATTTGTGTTTTTTTTTTAGATACCAGGGGGGAAAGTCTTTTTTTTTTGGCGTAGTTTCTTAAGCAGCGCTCAGCAAAGTTTTTTTCCGTTTTTTTCCACAACTATTTTGGGTTTTATCATCTTTACATTGATTGAGTACTTCAAATTTTTTTGACATGTAATTCTGTAAATTTTTATCAAGAGTTTGTAGTCGAGCTTTAGAGGTGGTTGGACGCTCCATCTTTTTTAGTTTATTTTAAAGTAATAGTTTAAAAGTTTTTGGTCACGTTTCAGTCGGGACCCGGCTTGTCTTGGATTTTTTATGCAACTTTTCCATTTTGCTTCAGCACAATTAGTCAATTTTGGTTTCGTGTTCTTTTTGTCTGGTGAAAAAAGTGTACAAGGTCTTTGGGGGGGGGTTGGAACAATGTATTGGGTATAACTAGATTTTTTGTATACAGAATTCAATAAAATCTTCAGCTCTTCATTTTTATCTCCAAGGCCGAATTTCCCCAGGTGTCATTTTTTGATCATTTTTTCCACTTTGGCTTTAGGTCTCCCCTGTTACTTTTACATCTTTGTTAGGGGTTTTGCAAAAATTCTTGAGAGTGTTATAAAATTTTCCATTTCTTTATCATTTCAATGTTTGGTTGGTGCGTAGCATTGATAAACTAATGTTATGAGGTTTTTTCTTGTATTCGATTTTAAAATGCGACATTTTTGGGCGGTACCCAATTAGTGCATTTGAGGTTTTTTTGTGAAATCAAGCAATTCCGTGACTATAATTTCCTTCTTTTTTTTCCAGAAAAAAAAAAACTGTCTTTTTTTTTTAGTTTGAAACTTTCATTACTTTTCCAAATTTGGCTCAATATTTTCCCAGTATTTGAAGGTTTTTTATCCCCTTTCGTTTAAAGCAGATGTAATTTTCCCATCCTTTCATTTTCCCTTTTGTTCCCCGTCCCATTTTTTTAAAGTTTCTTAATTGGACACGTTTTCTTTATCTTCTTGTCTTTCCCGATGCATATTTAACATTGTCAGCCTGGTTGCCCCCTGAATAACGCGCCCCTTTTAAAAACCCCCGTGGGGGGCGATGTGGTATGAATTATCATTTTTGTATTTAATCATTGGGTAGAGGTTTTTCGGAGAAAAGAAAAGTTGAGGGAATCCCCCGGCTCCTTCTCAATCGAGTCTCCAACTAACAGGGGGAACTATCTCTGCCGTTTAAAACAGTTTCACTGTAATACGCCAGAATATTATTTGGTGAAACAGAATCAGTAGAACCGAAGATGTTTTTACCCGATATCCCCTGCCCTGCGCCGACAGTTTCACCCCAAAAAATGGCATAGGAGCTAATAGGGGTATCCTTATTCAAGGGAACCCAGGGTGCAGTTTATTGTTTACCCCGGACATATATATATATTATATATATATATATATATATATATTAAAATATTATTATATATAATTTATATATATATATATTTTAACACACGCAATATAATATATATAATAATATATTATATAATTATATAATATAATATAATATTGCATATAAAAAAAGAAACCACCAAAAACAAACACACACACACACACACAAATATATATATATATATAATATAATATATATAATATATATATTATATATATGTATATATATTATAATTATATATATATATATATTATATAAAAATATATATATAATGTTGGGGGGTGAGTGTGGTGTGTGTGTGTGTGTGTGTCTGTGTGTGTGTTATATATAATTTTTATAATTATATAATATATATATATATATAATATATATATTATATGCATATATATTAAATGCGTTAATATAATATATATATAATATAATTATATATATATATATATATATATAAATCTATAATTTTATATAAAAATTTTTTTTAATATATATATAATATATTATATATATATATATCCACCCACACACAAAAACACACACACACACAATGTATAGCAAATATATACGTATTAAATAAAAAATATAATATATATTATATAATATATATATATATGATATATATATATATTTATATAATATATAATAGATAAGATAAAAGTATAAATTTTATTATATTATATATAATTATAATTTTTATAATAATATTAAGCAATGCGTATTAATATATATATATTATAATAATATATTAAAATTATATTAATTATATATTATATATATATTATTATATATAGGGTTATAGTGTTAGGAAGAGTCCGTAAAAACGAATTTTTTCAGAAGGGGAAAACCAACACGGCTGAGAAAACTTCTTTTTAAATTTTCAAACTTTTCGGAGAATGCAATCTCCATCATCGTGTTATAAAACAGGAAAAAAAAATTTAAACAAAAAAAAAATAATAAAAAGTAAAACAACACAATAAATCATTAGAGGCCCAGAAAAAAAGGCAGGTAGAAAGTGAAGGTACTCCCCCAAAAAAAGGGTGGTTGGCAGTTTACAGGTAAAAGGGTGGATGCAGGGAAATGTTTAGTGGGTTTCATAGTTAGGATGGAGTGATTTGCTATGATCGGTAAAAATCTTTTAAGGGGGGAGGTCAAGTTTTTGAAATCAGTTTTGCTAAAAGGGTGTTTGTGGAGGGAGGTGCTCTCTGATAGCTGAGTAGGATGGATTTCAGTGTAGGCCGCCCCTTTTGCTTCCCTTTGTTTTCGAGAATGCGGGGGGAGCCACGTGAGGTTGCCCCCACGTACCACCCCTGACAGCTGGGACAAGTAAAAGGTAAACACATTCGAACAAGTTTAGAGTACACTTTTCTTTTTTTTTAAGAAATTTTCCCAAGTGTTAGAATTGTAAAAAAAAAAACCGAAAACATACTGGTATAGATTGTCTGAGAAATTTTTTTAATGATTTCTGAGTCAAAAAATAAGACCGCCCATAATGGGAATTTTAATTTTTAAAGCTTTGTGACTGTGGTGTTTTTGGGTTTTAGGTAGAATTTAGACCCCGAAAATGCGTAGTGCTTGTAAAAAAATAAAAGGGTACCATTTGAAGCGAAAATTTTTTTTTTCCCTTTTTGGAAAAAGTTTTTCATGAAAACTGTCCAGGTTTAAAAATGTTGTAAGCCCCGGGGAAAGGTAGTAATGTTGTTATATATCTATAACATTGGGACATTGCATTATTCCATATTTTATTTATATATGCATATAATATATTTTATATTTTAAATTTTATATATAATATATATATATATATTATATATGTGTGTGTGTGTGTGTATGTAATTGTAAATAACACACACACACCACATGTAGTAATAATATTATATATATATTATATAATATAATAATATAAAAGTAATAATATAATACATATATATTAAAAATATATTATTTTTATATATAAATATTATATAATATATAATAATATATTTTATATATATATATATATACATATATATAATTATATATAATATATAAAAAATATATATAAAATATAAAAATAATAATAAATTTAAAAATATATTTATTTAAAATATATTAATATATAAACATACAATATTTTCCAAACAAAAA
>NW_023650823.1:0-2500 GCF_015228065.2 Penaeus monodon | reverse complement strand
GTGTGTGTGTGTGTGGTGTGTGTGTGTGTGTGTGTGTGTGTGGGGTGGTGTGTGGGGTGTGTGTGTGTGTGTGTGTATTTGTGTAAAAAATATATATATATTAATATTTTTATTTATATATATATATTTATATATTTATTTCATATATATAAATATATATACTATATATATATATATATATATATATTATATATTATATATGTGTGTGTGTGTGTGTGTGTGTGTGTGTGTGTGTGTGTGTGTGGTGTGTGTGTGTTGTGTATGTTGTGTGTGTGTGTGTGTGTGTATTTGTGTGCGTGTGCTTGTGTGTGAATGTGTGTGTTGTTCGTGCGTGCTTAAGTGTGTGTGCGTGCGTGTGGGTGGGTGGGTTGGCGTGTGTCTATATCCGTTTAAGAGATATGGATAGACAGAGAAAAAAATGATAATCGAAAAAAAAATGGCAAAGGCAAGTAGGAGGTCCACTTGTTTAATATTTTTCATAGTTATTATGTTATGTTGAATATGTTCGTGATATGAAAAAACATGATATAAACCATCATGATAATACAAGCATTTTGACGCATGCCTATTTCACCTCTCTGTCAATACAGACTCCGCCCACCTTTGACGTCATAGAGTGGGCGCCTCATGTTCCTTTGACCAACCAATCAGACGCTCTCCTTCCAGTACGAGGAATGTGGTTGTGCGTCGGTCTTTCATTGAGAACTTTCCTAGGTTGCCTCTCCGTGTAACATGTAATCGAGGAGCAGACCACCGTTACCAGGTTTGAGGGGAAGAGGGAACGGAGGCAGAGAAAACCACATACAGTCTCCGGCTTAGAAGACCTCGTCGTTGTTTAAGGAGAAAGACCGCAGTAGTAGCCAGCGTTAAGGTAAGAGCCTTCCACTATTTTGATAATCACGTTTCCATCGTGCTCAGGCAACGGATAATCACATTACGCCCATCTGCACACAGGGGGAATGATAGTTAAAATTGTAAGGTTTTCTTACGACCCAGTCATGTCGTTAAGTGTTTCAGTGATTTGTAATATAAAAGGGATACGAAATACTAGTATGATTATCTCAAAAGTACGGCCAAAAAGTGGTAGTCTTGTAGTGAAGATGTTAGTGAACTGCTTCAGAGGTAGAGGACGCAACTATGACAGTGGTGGCACGGAGCGACAACAATACGCTTCTCTAATGAACTTGTCTGCGCTGATGATGAGGCAATCATATCTAGATGGGATTTCCTAGAACGCAAATATGTATTGTTCAAAATGTTATAAACAGCTGCGCATCAAAATTAAACGTTGCAGGTATTCCTAATAAATGATTTAGAGTTATCATAGATATAATATAGTTACCGGCCTCTCCATAAAACTTGTTGCAGACTGAGCTGTCAATCGGGCTGAGACTCAGGCATTCTTGATACTGTAAGATTAGTGTCCCTTGACTCTTTACCTTCTTGGCATTTTGGTATACTCTTTGATGCAGTTTATTATCTCTTGAACCTTCAAGCTATTGCCACTGGCGATTGTGGCTCTTTAAGCCCCCATCTGTGCTGCTGGCCTTGGGTCTTCCTTTTGTCTTCAAGAGTCCAGGTCATCGTTTGCAGTACCATTCAAAATGCGTTGTGTTTAGATGCAATGGTCGTTCTAAACGCTCGCTATATAATGAGTGAGGGTAGACGTGCTCTCTTTTCCCTGCAAACACAAGACAGGGCACATCACCCCTGCACGGCACAAGGTCCTCGGTGCTTTAGGATAATCTAAGCCCACGACCTTGTGTTGCGGGAATAATTAGGGTTTACAGCGTCGTGATGCCTTAGGGTTTAAGCCATCACTGATTTAAGAGGCCTTGATTACACAAGGAACCATTTTGCAACAGGTAAATTGTTCCTTAATGGGGGACATTGCAACTCACTGTCACCCATTGGCCATAATGTGAGGTTATTTGTCAGGTTGATTCCATTCCACGTTTAAGTAGATGCTGTTCCAATAGATCTGTAGTTATGACAGCAACATTATGAGGGCAACTAGGCAGCGGTCAAGACAACCACATCAGCAGCAGGAGTAGAGAGCACAATTGAGAGTTCAGATGAAGAAAGAAACCAGCCTAAGAATCATCACCTAAAACGGATTCGCAAAAGAAGCAGGCTTGTTGCACGCGCTTAATGGGGCATCGGGGCGAGAGCTCTGTCAACTTTTGGAAAGAGACCTGCAGGTGTTGCTACGAAATCTGTTGTTATTAGAGTCGCCTGCAATTGTGACATCAGTTCTGAAAAAAAATGAATTCTAACTCTAGACAGCCGTTGAGATGACAGCGATTATAGCTAGGGAGTGCGGCATATACATACATAAATGCATAAATACATACATACATGCATACGCACACACACACACGCACACGCACACGCACACGCACGCACTCTCTCTCTATCGATCTATCTATCCCGCTCCCTTCCCTCTCTCTCTCGCTCTCCATCTTTACTCTTTCACATTCCTCATTTCCTCCTCTTCCCT
>NW_023650822.1:0-5845 GCF_015228065.2 Penaeus monodon | reverse complement strand
CGATTGCTGGAGTGTTTTGTGGTGTGTTAGCATCCTCTGATTCTTTTTTCTTCTACGCTGTTTTCTTGCAGGCCCAGCAGCACTACTGTCAGCACTGGATGTCCTTCTGCTGAGAGTAGACCTCCTTGCTCGTGTCATCCCAACTGAACTGGTTTTTCTTCTTCCCTTTTGGCTTCTTCTTCCTTTCACAGGGGAGAAATTTTCGTCCTCATCTTCATCATCATCTTCATGTGCAACAGAAAATCTTAATGTCTTTCTTTTCTTTGGCTTCTTAAGCAATGGACTTTCTGCTTTAGAAGCTTTAGGAAGTGTATCTTTACTTTTCCCTGAAGAGTTCCCACCAGATTTTACTGTCTGTGCACTTAGAGTAAGTTTCAGTTCTGGTGTGTATTTATCTGGCAAATCTGGACATTTCATAACATCTTCTAGAACTACTGACACTCTCCTCAAGTTTACTGACTCAGTTTTTTCTACTCTACTATACTCACCATCAAAATGTGGTGGTAAATTTTCTTTCTCCAAGGACCTTTGGGAAGAATATGGAGGTATATTCACTACAGTGACATCCATTAGAGAAAGATCAAATGGGGTTTTCTCTGTAACTTCTGCTTTTGGTGATCCAGGTAAATCTGGAGTTTGTGTTTTGAAAAATCTTCTCTCAATTTTTGTATCTTCTTTGTGTATATCTACTGCTGCCTGGCCTATTATCTTTGATAATGGTTCAGTCATATCCATACTAATATCACCAATGCATGTTAAGTCATTATCAGTGATAAGATAGTCTTTCTCAACTACAGGTAATGGCATTCTTGGTGGAGGCATTAGAACTGAATCACTTTCTTGACTTTCCATCTTGATACTATCCCCACCTTCCAGCAAGGTTTCCTCTAGCTTTAGATTGAAAGAATCATCCTCATTTTTTATAGAATCAGCTTCTACACTACTTCTCTTTATTTCTGTTCTTCGCCGAGTGAGCCTTCGCCCACCTTCAGTCCCAACCTCACTTGGCCTCCCGCCATCTTCTACGCTCCCCCGAAGTGACATGCCTCTTGACCGAGCTTTTGATCGACGCCCTGCTTTAGCTTCTAAGTTTTCCAATCTGGCCAACATGCTGGCAGGTGAAGCAAGGTAACTATGGTCTAAAGATAATCCTGGACTCTTATTTACTTCTAGCGAGGCACAACAAGGCTTTTTGTTAGCCTGTGGGCTTTGAAGTCCAGCAGGGCTTTTCTTCGATACCTTGGGTTTACAAGATGGTAAGTCATCACATTCACTTTCACTAGATGATTCCAGTGCTAAATTAATGCCAGGAGAGTATTTTCCAGAACTCCTCTTACGACCTCTCCCTCTGCTATCACCATGACCACAGCGTCTGGAACCACGAACATTTTCTAGATCCGTGTACCACCAACTAGGGTCCTTTTCAATGGCATCTCTCCCTCCTGTTGACTTGGACAATGTGATGTCACTGAGACTGGTGACGGAGCTGAACATCATCTCCCTGCCATGGACGAAAACATGTGGGTCAGACTATATGATCAGGATTAAGATTATGGCAACAACTGAATTAAACTTGCATAGCACTGCACAATAAAAAATGAAACACGACGACTTGAAGCTAGCTGATATCACTACACTATTTACATTCCATTCAAGAAAAGGCTTAATGGATTACTCTTCCTAAAAACTAAATAATTAAATAAAGACCTAAAAAAGATGACTATAAATAGAAAGATGAATTGTCTTTTAAGGCACTGACCTAAAACTTGTTTTGCAGAGCAGAATTATAGTTCATTCATTGGAGATTTTTATATCTATGAAAATATATTACAATATTATCAAAGACCGTATAATGAACAGCACACTGTGTTGACATCTATGTATGTCTAAAAAAACTACAGCAAGCCTGTTCCTATCCTAGTCAAGTTCTCTCAGTATTATAATCTATACCACAAAAACTAATACTTTGAATCAATTACTGAACTTTCTAGACTTTTGTGTTAACTTTCACAATTTCTATCAGAAAGGAGCAAATAGCTTCTACAGAGACAATAAGTTATGAAATCTTTTTTACAGTGGCGTTGGTCCAGCACTTGTCTAGAATCATGCACAAATGAATTAGAATATTAACTTTAAAGCCTAAGAGGACAGCTAAAATACAGAGAGAAAGTCTAAATTTGCCTAGCATGTACATTTAATTGTTTCAGGCAACAAGCAGGTATCTGGCATATGTGCTTACATTATTTTATATGCACCAAGACACATACGGATTTTATGGCCAGGCCTTTGATAAAAATTACATTAAAAGAATCCAAGGACTACAATTAGTCCAAGTATAACTTAAGGTGTGGTGTGGGTTCAGGGGTGCTTTGTGTGGTGTGTGTGGGTGGTTGTTTAGTGTAGTGTAGTGTAGTGTAGGGTTGTAGTGTAGTGTAGATGTGTGTAGTGTAGTGAGTGTATGTGTAGTGATGTGTAGTGTAGTGTAGTGTAGTGTAGTGTAGGTTGGTGGTGTGGTTTGGTGTGGTGTGGTGGTTATGTTGTAGGTATCCGAAAATGAAAAGAAAAGGAAAGGAAAGGACAAAGGAAAGGGAAAGGAAAGGAAAGGAAAAGGAAAGGAAAGGAAAGGAAAGCGATAAGGAAAGGAAAAAGGAAAGGAGATTGAGCTGGAGGGGAGGTGGAGTGGAGTGGAGTGGAGGGAGTTGGAATGGACGTGGGAGTGCGTAGTGGAGTGGATGTGGAGTGGAATGGAGTGTGAGTGAAGTGTTGCGACTGCAATGCACTGAATGCAATTGAAATAAATGGATGGATGGACAGACGGCAGGACAGTCGGGTTCGGTTGGGTAGTGGTTGGGGGGATGGTTGGGGGTTGATGGGCCATTGTTGGTGGTTAGGTCTTTGGTTGGTGGTATGGTTGGGATGGGTGTGGTTAGATGGATGGATGGATGATGGTATGGTTGGTCTGGCATGGTGGGGGTTGGGTTGGTTGGTGTTGGTTGGATGGTGGTTAGAGGGAATGGATGGACCGGAAATGGGATGGATGGTAGGGTGTGGGGTGGTGGTTTGGTTGGATGTGCATGGATGGATCGGTTGAGCTGGTTGGATGGATTGGATGGTTGGTTTGGAGTGGATGGTAGGGATGGATGGATGGTTTGGGTGGGGGTGGTTGGATGGGAATGGATGGAGGATGGGAAATGGTTGGTGGTTGGTTGGTTGGTTCCTGCCCGTAATGGATGGATGGTGGTTGGATGGGTTGGATGGTATGGAGTTGGTGTTAGGATGGGATGGATGATGGATGGTGGGTGGTGGAGGTGGATGGTATGGATGGGTGGTTGGATGGGTGGATTGGGTGGGATGGATGGTTGGATGGATTGGCATGGAGGTTGGCTTGGATTGGATGGTTTGTTCTGGTTGGTTGGTGGGAGGGTATGGGTTGTTCTTGGTATGGATGGGTTGGATGGATGGATTGGTTGGTGGTATGCGAGGTATGGTAGGGAGTGGATGGTTGGTTGGATAGGATGGAATGGATGGATGGATGGTTGTGTTTGGATTGGGGTGTTGGTTTGGATGGTTGGTTGGATGGTTGGTTGTATTGGTTGGTTGGTTGGAGGGTTGGTGGTCTGGTTGGTGTGGTTGGGTTGGGTTGGATGGACGGGTTGGTTGGTTGGATGGGGGGATGGATGGATGGTTGGTGGATGGATGGGTGGCATGGATGGATGGTTTGGTTGGATGGATGGGATGGATGGATGGGTTTGGTTGGAGGGATGGATGGATGGATGGCTGGTTGGTTGGAGGGATGGTTGGTTGGGATGGGTGCTTGGTTGTTTGGTGGGGTGGTTGGTTTGGTATGGTTGGTGGGTTGGGTTCGGTTGGTTGGTTGGTGGAAGGGTTGGTTGGAGGATGGTTGGTTTGGCCAATGGTGGTTGGAGTTGGTTGGTTGGTGGGTTGGTTGGATGGTGGGATGGATGGATGGATGGATGGATGGTTGGTTGGTTGGTGGTTTGTTGGATGGATGGTTGGATGGATGGATGGGTTGGTTGGTGGTGGGCTTGGTTGGTTGGAGGGATGTTGGTCTGGGTCGGTTGGTGGTTGGTCAATGGTTGGGATGGATGGTATGGATAGGATGGAATGGTTGGTTGGGTTTTGATGGATGGTGAGTTGGTTGGTGGTTGGTTGGGTGGTTGGCGTCATGGATGGAACAAATGCTGGTTGGTGGTTGGGTATGGTTGGTTGGTTGGTTGGGATGGTTGGATGGATGGTTGGTAGGAATTTGGTTGGTGGGTATGGTTGGATGGTGGTTGGATGGATGGTTGGTGGCATGGATGGTTGGAATGGTGGTGGTTGGTTTGGTGGTTGGTTGGTTGGTTAGGGTTGGATGGATGGATGATGGCTGGATGGTGGTTGGATGGTGGTTGGTTGGTTTGGATGTTGGAATGGATGGGATGGATGGATGGTTGGTGGGAATGGTTGGTTGGATGGAGGATGGTTGGTTGGATGGTTGTTGGATGGTTGGATGTGTTGCGTTGGTTGGTTGGTTGGTTGGATGGATGGATGGATGGATGGATGGTGGTTGGTGGTTGGATGGTGGTCTGGATGGATGGTTGGTGGTTGGTTGGTTGGTGGATGGAGTGGATGGGTGGTGTTGGATGGTTGGTTGGATGGGTTGGTTGGATGGATGGATGGTGTGGTTGGTTGGTTGGTGGGTTGGATGGATGGAATGGATGGATGTGGTTGGTTGGTTGGATTGAGGATGGATGGATGGTTGGCGTGGTTGTTGGATGATGGATGGAGGGATGGATGGATGGTTTGGTTGGTTGTGGTTGGTGTTGATGGATGGTTGGTTGGTTGGATGATGGATGGTGGAGGGATGGTTGGTTTGTTGTTTGGTTGGATAGTTGGTTGGATGGATGGAGGATGTTTGGTTGGTTGGATGGTTGATGGATGGTTGGTTGGAGGGATGGATGGTTGGTTGGTTGAGTTTGGGTGGATGTTGGTTGGATGAATGGATGGTTGGTTGGTTGGTTGGATGGATGGATTGGATGCTTGGTGGATGGTAATGGATGGTTGGTTGATGGGATGGATGGTTGGTTGGAGGTATTGGGTTTGGTTGGGTGGTTGGATGGATGGAGTTAGGTAAATGGTTGGAATCCGACATTATTGGTGATGGTATAGGGATGGTTGGTTGGTTTTGGACTTGGAGGTTGGATGGTGGTTCTTTCTGGATGGTTGGTTTTTTTTGGTTGTATGTTGGATGGTTTGCGGTCTGGTTTGGTTGGTTGGTATGGGTTTCTTCTTTTTTTGGAGGGATTGGATGGAGGCTGACATATGGATGGATGGTTGCTGGTGGGGTTGGTTGGTTGGATTGGGGGTTGTATTGGCATGGCTGAGTTGTTTGTGATATCGGAGATGGTTGGTTGGTGGTTGGATGGAATCGGATGGATTGGTCTTGGTTGTTTGGATGGATGGTTGTGGATGGTTGGTGGTATGAACTGGTGGATGGTTGGTGGTGGTTGGAGGTTGGATGGATGGATGGATGGATGGATGGATGGAGGGTGGTTGGTTGTTGGATGGTGGATGGATGGATGGTTGGTTTGTGGTTGGATGTGGTGGTATGTTGGTTGGTTGGTTGGATGGTTGTGGGTGGTTGGATGGTGGAGGATGGAGGTTGGTTGGTTTGGATGGATGTATGTATGGTTGGTTGGTTGGATGATGGATGGGTGGTTGGATGGATGTTTGGTTGGTTGGTGGTTGGATGGTTGGATGGATGTTGGTTGGTGTGGTTGATGGATGGATGGATGTTGCGTTGGATGGATGGTTGGTGGATGGTGGTTGGTGGTGGATGGTGTAT
>NW_023650821.1:0-5845 GCF_015228065.2 Penaeus monodon | reverse complement strand
GCGTTTAAAGGGGAAAAATTGATTTTTTTCCCCTTTTTTGTAGTTATGAGGGGCCTACTGTGTACATTTCTTTTAATATATTTCTTCCCCCGGGACACTCCATATCTATCGGGGGCGGGGGAAAGCCAGGGGCCAAAAGCAGACCCTCTATTTCTTTCTTTACTTGTGAAGTTAAAACAAAAACAAAAAAAAAGGAGAAAAATAAAAATAAAAAAAAACAAAAAATTTAAAATTTTTTTTTTAAATGGGAAAAGTACCCCCAAATCCCCCCTGCCCCCCTTTTTTTATTTAACACGGCCCGTTCCACTGGCCCGGAAAAATTAAAAAGTGAAAAAGAAAAACCAAGGCCCCCAAGGAACCCCTCCGCGAAAAGGTCACCTTGGGGGTTTAAAAAATACCAGGAGCCCCGGGGACCGGTGTTGTAGGAGGAAACCCCCGGGGGGGGCCCGCCCCCGGGACGCCCGCCCCCAAAGGCCAGAATTCCCCACGGGTACCTGCCCCAGGTGTGGGGGGGCCCTGCTGGGCCCGCTGATTAACTCCGTTTACAACAGGTATCCTTGGAATTCCTACCAGACGTGTAAAGAATTTCGGTTCAACCCTAGGGGCGACCCAAAAAGGGTTTTTCCCCTTTTTTGATAAAATCGTCCCATTACCCCTTCTGGTCGTGTTTTTTTTTGGGGGCTTTTTTTAAAAGCTACAGAAAATGGGTTAAATTATTGTATTATTCCCCTACTCATCCTCCCTCGGGCCCTTGTTTTTCTTTGGGGTGCCCCCAACTTATTTGAAACATTTCGTTTTGCGGGGGCGTGTTTTTGGTGCATTTTTTTGGTGCTCTCCTGTGTTTTTCTTTTTCCTCGGCCCTTGGTGTAAATTGTCTTCGACGCCACCCCACTCAAAGGGGTTCGAAGGTCCCCTTGTTTTTCGGATTCATCTAGACTTTCATAGTCCTTTCAAAGGTTTTTCCCCCTACAGCTCGTCCAGGTCCTTTCTCGGCTGAAAGTCGACCTATTTCCCTAATTTGTTGGACTATAGGGTCAGGCGGGGGAGGTGTCCCTCTGGGTCCCTGGGTGGCTAATACTGTGGTGAGAGCCCCTGGAGTTGACGAAATTTTTGCAGGCCCCCCGGAGGGGCCCCCTTTCCCCACTACATCGGGGGGCGGTTTTAATGCCTACTCTGAAACACCCTGTTTTTGCGGGCCTAGGGGTGACTTTGGAATGCCCTTCCCCCAGCATCCAAAAGGGGGGGTGACCGTTCTGCACAGGGCCCCTCCTTCATTTGCGAAAACCCAAATTTATACAGAAGGACATGTACCTACTATCAACACAAAGCAAGATCTTTGGGCGATTTATACGGGCTCCCGTGCACTATGATATGGGGAAGATCCTTACCCAATTTAGAAAATTTACATAAAATTACAATATTATCTTAATAACCGAGACAAAAAAATTTAAATACTTAACTAACCAATGATATATGTTTTTGTTTCACAGAATCCAATCTGAGGTCAGAAGAATAGTGTGAGAACATCCCCAATTTGCGTCACTTAGCATTTTTCCCCAACCAAAGCCAACAGCTTTAACAATTTTGGGGAGAAAAATTAAGGGAAAAAAAAAGAGGCCCAAAAAAAGTGTACTCACGTTTTGTTTGGGAAAGGTTTTTGAGAAATTTTTTTTTTGTGTTTCTTTAGGGAAAAGAACCCCCCCTGGTTTTGGAGCCAGGCATACGAATTTTTAATTAATCCGCCCCGCCTTTGGGGGGTTCCGGTGGGGTGTAAAAAATTGGGGGTTTTTTTTAAAATTAAAAAAAAATTAGACCCAATTTTTGGCCCAAGCCACCCCGACCCCAATTACCTCGGGTGCCCGGCCCATTTGTATCATTATTTGGGGGTCCCTTGGGCCCCAGGGTTTAATACCTTTTGATCAAATAAGGGCCCCCCTGCGGAAAAAGGGGGTGGGGGGTTGGGTAACCCCCCCAAAAAGAGGGGGGGGAAAGAGAGAGAGGGAAAGAGAGGAGGGGGGGGGGGGGGGAAAAAAAAAAAAGGAGAGGGGGGGGGGAAAAGGGGGAGAAAAAAAAGGGGGGGGGGGAAGAGAGAGGGGGGGAGAGGGAAAAGAGAGGGGGGCGGGGGGGGGGGGGGGGGGGGAAAAAAAAAAAGGGAAAAAAAAAAAAAAAAAAAAAAAAAAAAAAAAAAAAAAAAAAAAAAAAGGGGGGGGGGGGGGGGGGGGGGGGGGGGGGGGGGGGGGGGGGGGGGGGGGGGGGGGGGGGGGGGGGGGGGGGGGGGGAGAAGAGGGAGGGGAGGGAGAAAAGAGAGAGAGAGGTAAGGGGGGTTTATGAATGCCTCTGAGCACACCAAGCACCTGGGGAAAACTGGGTACCTCGGGGGTGAGTTTGGCCCTTTCAGGGATCTAGGGCGCCCCGGGTAGGCGGCCCCTTCCACTACATCGGGGGGAGGCCAATACCTGCCTGACGAACACCGGGCCCCCAGGCTATGCATCTTCCAATGCGTCCCCCCACGGAAAGCAGGAGCCCCTTCGGTGTGTTCGGATACGTGGTTTTGATATATATAGACAGGGAATCAGACATACACATAAGGGCCAAATAGTAAGAGAAGAAAAAAGGGAAATAGAAGAAGGGGTGTTAAGTACCATACCCGGGTTTATTTATAAAAAATAAAGTTTTAATTTTTCATATTCATTTTTTTTTGTTTTTTTTTTTTTTTTTGTTATGTTTTTTAATTTCACAAAAGAAAAAGACCTGGCTTTTGAACTCCAGCCACTCTAAATAGAAGTAGAAAGGGGGAAAACGACAAGGAAACCCAAGAGGATTTAATTTTAAAACCAGTGTCGTCCACAGAAAAAAAAAAAAAATTAAAACAAAAAAAAGTACGTACGTGACAAAATCGTGGGCAAAAGAAAATCTTTAAAATTTTATGCCCCGCACTAAGACTGCGGGGAAACCCATTAATGAAAAAAGGTTTCAGTGTCTTTGCTTCTTGGGTATTAAATTGGGTGGGAAAGTAATGGTGGAAAATGAATCAAAAAACAGGGAAAAGTTAATGTTCAAAACAAAACTAGAAATTAGCAAAAAATTTTAAACAAAATTATTTCAACTACCACATTGAATTAAAAATTTAAAATAGGGGACAGAATTATGCATTAATGAAGAATTCCAGGTTATAAATTCTGAACTCCCGAGGTTCCCCCTATCTACTATGCATGTAGCCTCATTAAAGGGGGTTCCTATACCCAAATGCCGACAATGAAGGAACCAAGCCAGGAAACCTGAAATAACCTCTTTTGGGCCGTTTTTTGGATGGGCGCTGGGGACTTTCCCAAGGGTATTAAACTTCACAAATCACACACCGTTGGGAGTCCCCAAAACATGCAAGCGACTTCTAGAGGGTGAGATTAAAAAGAAATAAGATTTAGAAAAAAACCTAGCCTACATTAAATTAAAAAAACCCGGACACGGGTTGATGACAACGTTTTTTTACCATAAAGAAGCGGAAAAAATTTTTATGGGGGGCCGGGGGGGGGGGGGGAAAAAAAAAGGGGGGAAAAGGGGGGCCAAAAAATTAAAAAGGGGTTTGGGTTAAAAACAAAAATTTTTAAAATTTTTTTTTTTTTTGGGGTTTTTTTCCCCTGGGAAAAAACCGGGGGGAAAAAAGGGGTAGGTTAAAAATAAAAAAAATAAAAGGGAAAAAAAAAGGGTTTCCCAACCTCATTGGGGGGGAAAAAACCATTTAAGATAAAAAAAATTATTATTTCCCCTTTCAGAAACCACCAGGGAAAAAGGGGAGGAAAAAAAAGGGGGGGGGGAAAAAAAAAAAAAAATTTTAAAAAATTTGTAGAAAAAGGGGGAAAAAAGAAAAGGCCCGGGGGGGGGGGTTTTTTAAAATTTCGGGGGGGGAAAATTTTTCCTTTAAACAAAAAACCAAAATTTAAAAAAAAAAACCTTTTTTTAATGGGGGTTTCATTTTACCCCAAAAAAGGTTTAAGGTTTTTTTTGAAGAAGAAAAAGGGAACAACCAGGCATTTGTTTTACCAACAAAACCGGCTTAACACCCCTTTTTAGCAAGGAGAAAAGAAATAAAAACCAAAGGTTTTCCCGGGTTTTTTGCGGGGTTGGGCCCCCGGGGAAGGGGCGGATGTTGCAAGCAAAAAAGGAGGAACCCCCGCCAAAAGTAAGGGGAAAAGATTTGGGGGGGGGGTTGGGTTATGTGGGTTAAAAACTTTTCCAGAAAAGGAAAAGAAGGGAAAAACGAAGGGGGTTTTGGGGGTTAAAGGAAAAGGGGGTGGGGGGGAAAAGGGGGAAGCTGGGGAAGGCTGGGGGGGAAAGTGGGGGACTGGAGAAGAGTAAAGGGGGACCCGGGAAAGAAGGGGGCCCCGAAAGGGTGGAAGGAAAAAGCAGGGGGAAAGAGGAAAGGAAAAGGGAAAAGGGGGAGGAGAGAGGAGGGTTTTAAAAAACCAAAAAAGAGAGAAGGAGGAGAAGGGAGGGAAAGAGAGGGAAAAAAAAAGGGGGGATAAGGGGGAGGAAAAAGGAGGGGTAGAAAAAGGGGGAAGGGGGAGGGGCAGGAAAAAATGGAGGGAAGGGGGAAAAAGGGGAAAAAAAAGGGGAGGGAAAAGGGAAAAAAAAAAAGAAAGGGAAAAGGGAGGGGGGGGGGGGGGAAAAAAAAAAAAAAAAAGGGAAATAAAAAGAAAAGGGAAAAAAAGAAAAAAAATTTTAAAGGGAAAAGAAAGAAAGGGGTTTAAAAAAAAGTTAGGGGAAGAGGAGAGGAGAGGGGAAAGAGGAGAGGGGGGAAGAGAAAAAAAAAAGAAAGGGGAAGAGAAAGAAAAGGGGGGGGAAAGGGGGGGAGGGGAAAAAGGGGGGAGAAGAGGAAAAAGGGGGAAAAAAAAAACGGAAAAGGGGAAATGGAGGGAAAGGGGGGGGGAAAGGGGGGAAAAAAAAAAGGGGGAAAGGGGACAAAACCCCCTTTTAGGGGAAAAGGGGGGGTTTTGGGGGGGGGAAAAAAAATTTTTTTTTAAAAAAAGGGAAAAGGGGAAAAAAAAAAAGGGGGGGGAAAAAAGGAGGAAAGGGGAGGGGGGGGAAAGGGAGGGAAAAAAGGGGGGGGGGGAAAAAAAAAAGGGGGGGGGGTTTTGGGGGGGAAAAAGAGGAAAACGGGGTGGGGTTTTTTGGGGGGGTTTAAAGAGGGGGAAGGTGGGGGAAGGGGGGGGGAAGAAAAGAAAGGAAAAAAAAAAAGGGGAAAAGGGAAAAGGAAAGGGAAGAGAAACCAAGAAATTTAGAAACCCAAAAAAACCCCTTTTAAACAAAAAAAAAAAAGGGAAAAAAAAGGGGGGGGGAAAAAAAAGGGGGGGGGGGGGGGGGGGGGTGGCTTTTTGGGGGGCTTAAGTTTTTTTGAAAACCCGACCTATTTTTTTATTTTTTCGAAATTTTCTTTTTAAATTTTTTTTTATAATTTTTTTTCCCCAAAAAATTTTTTTTGGTTTTTCCCGGAAATTTTAAATTTGTCAAATTTTTTTTTTTTTTTTCTTATTTTGGTTTTCCAAAAAAATTTTTTTTTTTTCCCCGCCCCTTTTTTTTTTGGGATTTTTTGCATTTTCTTTTGCCCCCCCTTTTTTTTTCCCCCCTTTTTTTTTTTTTTTTAAAAAATTTCCTTTTTTTTAAATTTTTAAGGATTATTTTTTTTTTTTTTTCCCCTTTTTTAAAAACCCCCCCCCCTTTTTTTTTTTTTTTATTTTAACCCCTGTGTTTTTATAAATTTAAAAAATTTAAAAACCAAAAATTTTTTGGGTTTTTTTTTTTTTTTTAAATTTTTTTCTTTAAATTTTTTTTTTAAAAAAAATTTTGG
>NW_023650817.1:0-5847 GCF_015228065.2 Penaeus monodon | reverse complement strand
GTATGTCGCCCCCCGCAGCAGAATACATGACGCCTTATTAAAGGATCAATGGAGGATTATTTAAAATATTGTGAACCAAAACGGAAAAATATCAAATCCCTTTTGTGACAACTCAAAAAGGGATCTCGATTTTGAAATGTGTATGCCCCGAGGGAGCACAAGGCCAAAAGAGGCACAAGGAGGGGAAACCACTAAACCGCACCGCATAATGGAAAGGAGGCAACCACCTCCAAAACATACCATTCTCGGAAAATACATGCCCCCAGCCCGTGGGGCCCTGGGGGCCCCTGTGACGGCTATAACTGCAGGGGAAGGCCATGTAAAGTTGAAAGGGGCAAGGCACCGTGCAGCTGGGGCGCCCAAACAACGCCAAATCCCCTCGCATGCTGCAAAGGGGAAGAGTCTTAAAATGCACAGTTTTTGCCCCTCATGCTTCAGGTTGGGATGCAGTTTTGACTCCGCACGGGGGGTGCAGGGCCCCCCGCCCTTCCCCCCCCCCCACCCCCTGGGGGACCCACCACCGCGAGGGGGCCAGGGGGCCCTCCCAACCAACCCCGCCCCAGCGTGACGGGGGAAGCTCCCGACCCGGGGCCCTGTGGACTCACCACCGATTTTTTTTTTTTCCGGGCTGCGCGATGGGGTGAAGGGCCCCCAACCGCGACAGGTTACCCCCGTGAGGAGAAGTGGACAAGTAATGCGATCCTCAAAGGGATCTGGGCCGCCAAAGCTACTACTCTCTGATGAAGACAACGCCCCCCCCTCCACCCCGAGGAAACCGCCCCTCCCCCCCAGGGGGGATGACCGCATTAAGCCCCCCCAAATACAAAAAAGAAAAACTTGGTTTATAATATGGCTTTAAAATCTAAATCCCGTGCCCCACGAGATTTTGAATGTTTGACGATCGGAGTCGGTGTCGTTCCTGGGGCTTTAAAATTTCAGTACTGATGAGGGATCATGAAAACCCCCGTCGAATTTTTAGGTTTATTAGGAAATCTCGAAAAATACTAA
Organism: Penaeus monodon; assembly: GCF_015228065.2. NCBI lineage: Eukaryota > Metazoa > Arthropoda > Malacostraca > Decapoda > Penaeidae > Penaeus > Penaeus monodon. The sequence continues at coordinate 4,839 of NW_023650817.1, read as the reverse complement.
AAAGGGGTCAAACCCTGGCAGAAACGAGTAACAAAGGTGGCACGAAAAGTAAAAGTAAACCAGAAAATGGTAATAAAACTAAAGGGTAAACAAACAAAACACTGAAACGTAAAAACAAACAAACACTGAAACGGTAAAACAAACACCAGAAACGTAAAACAAAAAACCATGAAGGGAAAAACAAAAAAAAACACATGAAACGGCAAAACACAGAGGGTAAAACACGCCCGTACACCATCATTACACCAGACGTACGGGACGCGCGAATTAACCCGGCACAGACACCAGCTAAGCTAATAACCTACGCAAAGGAAACAACCCATACCATTTGGTGTAGGTCCCGGAAAGGGAGTCGGTCTGCGAGAATACGTCAGGGTACAAAACCTTTCGTCGGGGGTATAGCGATTTTAAACCCAACAAGATTCAAAAAAATTAAAAACCCTCGATTCGTATAAACACGGGAAAAAATTTCTGCAAGGTATCAATAGTCAACCTGTGGCTGACTTTGGGGGAAAAAAATTAATGGCTACAGTAAAAACCTCACAACACCGCATTTCCCACATCCACAAAGCAGGCTAATAGCGCAAGCGTGGGCCGGGAATTCCGCTAAACTCACTCTCACAGGGAAAAAAGATAACTAGACAAGCGAAATAGATAGGAACTTTAATTAAGTACCTTTGCTTGACCCCTCGACTTTGCCAAAAACCGAGGGGAACTAAGTATCCCTTCTGAAAGGGTAGGCCCCGCAGGGCGAAGAGGCATTACTTAAGCGTCCTTCGCCAATTGCTAGGTACGGGCAACCACTTTTGCCCTGAAAAGCTCCTGGCAAAAAAGCTTAATCTTCCCAACCTAAACCAAAATTGCAAATACCCCCATTTCCTTTACCCCTGTCGTCCCAAAATTTGAGGGGATAAACTGAAAAGGCTTATGTATCGCAAAAATGCAAAGTTATCCCCCAGACAGATGGATTTTTCCCGGGCGTAGCAGTCGCACTTTTTGCAAATTTTAACAAAAAAACCCATTCATGCAAACCGTTTCTTATTTTAAATTCCTTTGATATTGAAAAACAGAGAAATAATTCTTGACAACTAGTTTTTTTGGTTTTCGGGGAAACTGTTAAATGGATTACATGTATTATCGGGGTCGGCTCAGGTTCTCTACAGGGTACTAAGATCTCAAAAGTATTTGAACCGGCCACTCGGGAGGTGAAATTAGCCCATGCATTTAAAATCTTAATGCTAGTTTATAGGGATATACCCTTGGGGGCCCCAATGACCCCTTTTTTGCTTGCATATTTTTGCTTAAATCCTTATCCGAGAAAGAAGCAAGAGTTCTAATATTCTCCAGAAAGGGGGTATTGGTGGGGTTGCAACTCCCCTAAAAAAAACCAGGCTTTTAAACCCTAAAGACAATCCTCTGCCGGGTTTTCATATAAATGACACTGAGCTGATCTCTCCATCAATAAAAATCCCTTTGGGGGGGATGTAAATGATGCGATTTATCAAATTGAAAAAAAGGTGTGGGAGCGACTGAAGCCATTTGGGACCTTTTGGCAAGCCCATGGTACAATGGTATTTTTACTTGTCCATACGGTCTCAAAAATTTATCATGCTTTGCACCTATTTGTTCAAGGAACGGGTTGACTAGTTTAAAAACATATAAAAAATGACCCATAGGATCATTCTTGGTGCCCCTAAACAACAAATTGTAAAGAAACCGAACTAAAACTTCCCTCTTTTTTCGAAAGTATTTTATAAATACCACTTTGGGTGTCAAATAATTAGAGAACCCCTCCATTGACAAGTTCCAAAGACAACTAAAAACAGAACAGAAGACAATTTTGCATAAAACCCGATTCAACTAAAATCCGTACAAGAAACGTAAACACTTATCTCAATAAAACCTACCCATAACTAGACCTACGGGAAGTCGCCCCACCGTAAAATGTCGGCCCAAATGTATTTTAAGGATGCCCCCAAAAAAAAACAGTGCCCCCCCTCTATTTTAAGCGTATGCATTGCAATTAAAAAGAGCATTTTAAAACTCTACCCAGTCTTTGAAGCTACACGAGGTCCTGACAGTCTGGAGAAGCGGTGGCTTTTGTTGTAATAAAAACAATTCTTAAAGCCCCAGGGATTGTGGAGGGTTTTCATGAGGGGCTAATACGCAAACTGATTTGGGAGGAAACCGGGCCCCAAAATTTCTATTGAATCAAGGCTGGGGGGTAATATTCTGTGTTCCAGAGTGCTCTCCGGCTCTGAACACTCTAAAAAAGGGTGCAGTTAATATCGCAAGACACGGGATAACGTGTTGTGCAAAAAACGAGGCCATGAAACTTTTTTGGGGGTTTCCCTTGCATTTGGGAATCCCCACAACATGCTGTCGCCTGGCAAAGTCCATATGAAAGCAAATGGGGATTAATGTTGGACCTTTTTCCAGGATTTTAAAGTTTTAAAAAGTTTCCCTTTAAAAGGGACTTGACGAGTTGTTTAATTCTCAACCCCAAAAGCGTAGCATAAAGATATGCCCGGTTTGGGCAAGATTCACCCCTAGGGTTTTATATAAAAAAAAAAAAGACGTGGATATTGTGACCGAAGAATCGGTTGGGATATGATTGTATTGACCTCAGTAATTTTTGTTGTCGAAAAAACAATTTTAAAACTGGAAATAAAAATATAAGCAAACTTTGTACATTATATCTCAGGGCCTGTTTACAGCCTTTTCAGCCCAAATAGATGAGGTATGGAGAACATGTAACTATTTTTATCCTCTGATTTTTTAGAAGATATACTTAAATTTCCTAAATTTTAAAGTAGCATCACATACTGCATACAATTCAATGCCTTTTTACCCCAACTGTACGCCGGGTGGGAGATAGTAGATAAACGACTGTATTGTTCCTTTCTTTAATTTATATGAAATTTTTATAAATGTTATACCTAAAAAATTTAAATGTAATACCTTTTTTTTATAACCCTCATCAAATTCCACGCTTCCCCGCCCGTCATTAGCCGGGTGGCATAAAAGGGACAAACTAAAAAAAAACCATATCATTTTTTTGTTGTTTTTCATCTTATCATTTTCATTTTTTTAATGTTGCATTATTATTTTATCATCATCATCATCCCCTCATATCTAATCAATCTTATATACGTCATCATCGCATCATCTCTCATCATCATCTATCATCATCATCATCTCATCAACATCTCATCATCTTTTCCATCATTTTACATTTATCAATTTAAATTATTATAATGATAATTATGAAACACAATTCTATTATCCTTATTTCATTAAAGCGCCTTTCATTTTAACCTTTTTAATCGTTACTAAAACGTATTTTTTTCATTTAAAATTTTAAAAATATAATTTAAAGATAATAATAATAATAATTTTCCTTTCATCTTTCAAAATTTCAATTTTTTAATTTTTGTTGTATACCAGTTTTATCATTTCAATATTATCAGGGTTTTTTTGTTATTTATCATTACATTGTATATTTTGTTATTGTTTTAAATTATCATTTATTTTTTCTTTTATAAACACCCCTTTTCACATCATTTTTGTAGTTGTTGTCCTTGCTGCCATGGTTAAATCTTTTTTTAAAGGGCATCAATCATATTATAATTATTGCCTTAAAAAGATTTAAAATTTAAATTGTATTTCGACACTTCTTTTCTAAACATATTTTTTTTTCCGCACAACATTATTTCTACTATTTTTTCTTATAAACATTTTACATAACCAAAAACATCTTACCTTTTCTGTTATTTTCTTATTTTAAATTTAAAAATTTTTTTTTTTTTTATTATCACGCTATTACTCCCCAAAATAAAGTCGTTTTAAAAATTTTCATTCAAATAATTATCATATCGCTGATGAAAACCTCTTATCCTGCTAAAAACGGAACTGCCCTTTATTTTGAATTTTAGAAAATTATTAAAGATGATAATTAAAAAAATAATGGAATGGGAAAATATTTTGGAAAAAAATCTGTAAAAAAGTTTATTAGGATAATATAATTTAAGGAAAAGGTAATTAAAAAAAATAATATAAGATGCAAATTCGAAAAATTTTTTACTTTCAATGATTTTTTAAAAAACTTAATTTTAAGATAAAATAATTTTTTTAAAAATGATATTAAAGATGAATACCAATAATACAATATAATAATAAAAAATAATAAAATAATTATAATAATAATGATGAAATAATAATAATAAAAAAATAAAAAAAATAATAAAAATAGATAATAAATTAATCAAATAAATAAAAATAAACAAATATGTTAATAATCCCTAAATTTTAAAATTTTTAAATTTTTCATATTTATCTTATAATTTTTGTTTTTATTTTTCATTATGTTTATAAAATTTTATTATAATTTTTGGTTATTTACTTTTATTTTATTATTTTATTATATTATAAATATTTTTTTTTTTTGTTATTTTATCTCATATCTTATTATTTTAAATTATTAAAAAGTAATATTTTTATAATATAATTTAATAAAAATAATAAAAATTGATAAATAATAATAAAATTAAAAATCATAGTAATAATAAAAAAAATTAAAAAAAAAAAATAATAATTAAAAAAAATTAATTTAAAAAAAAAATAAAAAATGGAAATTGGGGAAAAAAAAATAATAAAAAAATAAAATAATATAATTAAAAAATATAATTTAATACTAATAATAATAAAATTTAAAAAAAATAAAAAAATAAAAATTAAAATTTTTTCATAAATTTTAATTTAAAATATTCAAACCCAAAATTAAAATTTTTAATTTTTTAAAATTTAAATGAAAAAATGATTTAATTTTTTTGGGGAATA
>NW_023650816.1:0-5847 GCF_015228065.2 Penaeus monodon | reverse complement strand
TAAAAAGCACAGGAAAAAAAAAAAAAAAAAAGGGGGGGAAGGGTCTCCCATTTCTCCCCCTTTTTAAATTGGGCTCTTTTTAAAACCCGGAAAGGCCCCATTTAAGGCAAAAATTGTGTAGGAAATGAAGGAAAAAAATTTTTTAAAAATTTTTTGAGGGTGTTTTTTTTACCAAAAACCCAGCCAGGACCAAAAAAGCAAATAACTGTTTGTGTGCACAACATAGAGTAGTTTTTGAGCATAATGTAAAGGAAGGACGCCTTTGTTTGATAGTAGGACACCCTGGTTAGGAAAAATATTAATTTGGTTAATCTTTGATTTTATATTATAAAAAACCCCAACATGCAAAATTTTAACTATGCTTTTTTGGGTAAAGACATATCAGTATTGGCATTCTCAGCCCACTAAAGCTTTTTACACAGGCGCATTTTTAAATTCCCTATTTTGTGGCCTGTCAAAAAAAAGGGTTTCTTGCAAATGCAAAATTGTTGATGCAATTATTTTTTATATGATTTTTTTTTGCATATAATATATATAATTAAATATATATATATTAAATTAATATATATAATTAATTAAATTATAATATTATTATTATATAATAGATATTTTATATTTATTTTATATATATATTATATATATAATATATATAATAAATTTAAAAAATTTTTATTTTATATTATTATATAATATTATAAATTTAAAATTTTTAAAATATATTAATATATAATATATATATTATATAATTTTAATTTAAATTTTAATATATATAATATATATATATATATATTTTTATATTTATTATATATCATATATATATATTATATTAAAATATATTTTTATAATTATTTTATATATATATATACATATATATTATATTAATTATATATTTTTTATATAATATTTATTTTATATATAATATTAATTTTATCCCATTTTATATCCATTTATTTTATTCATATATATTCCATTATTATATTATATTAATTTATTTTTTCTATATTTATTAAATATATATATATATATATGAAAAAAAAAAAAATCATTAAAAAATAATTTGCATCAAAAATATTGCATTTGCAATGAAAACCCTTTTTTTGACATGGCACAAAAAATAGGGAATTAAATGTGCCTGTTGAAAGCTTTAGGGGCGCTGAAAGCAATACTGATATTTTTTTACCAACTAGCATAGTTTAATTTTTTGCGTTAGGTTTTCATAATTTAAAGAAAAGAAAACCAAATTAATATTTGTCCTTAACCAGGTGTCCTACTATCAACAATGGCTGCCCCTTCCTTCACATCATTGCTCAAGACTATCTATGTTGTGCACACAAAACAGTTATTTGTTTGTTTGGTCCGGGCTTGTTTTCCTGGAAAAAGAAACCACCCCTCCAAAATATTTAAAACCTTTTTTTCACTTCTTACCTACACATATGCTTTGCTACAAGTAAGAGCATAGGGTGGGAGAAATTCCTGTTTCCTGTGTTTTTAATTTTTTCCCTAAAGCAGTGATTCTTTGTAAGCCAACAAGGGGTTTTGATAAAACTGGGAGTTACTGTCAAAAAGGGGTAAAACCCAAGGGCTGGGAAAATTTCTGTGTTTTTTTTTATTTTTTTGTGAAATGTCTTGCATATAGATGGGTATGCTAGTGTTTCCAAAAAAGAGTAAATTAGTAACTTTGTGACCTTATGATTTCCCCTTTCCTTAAATTTGGGCAAAAAAAACGTTTTTTTTACTAATGCTATGAATACCCAATGGTGTTTTTTATTATAAACATTATAATTAAATAATTTTTAAAAACATTAGTAAGGGCCAAAAAAATAATGTAAAAATTTTTCTAATAAAGGGAAAAAGGGAAACGGGGAAGGCATCAGTATCGTAATTGGCTCTTTGGAGATTGTACAATGTACCCATCTTGTGTAAAAAAAAATTTAATGAAGTAAATCCAAAGTGGGCATGGCATGTATGACAGCCATCCCCTTCGGCAGGGGGTTAAAGACGTCTAAATACTTATCAATTAAACAAGCTGAAACCTACCAAGTTCATTGGATTTTTAACCCATCATGGGAAGCTATATTTTCATCTGGTATTTAATTAGAAGCTTTTCCCAAATCTGAAAAATAAAGGACACATTCAACTTACAAACTAAAGCCAAACCCCTTTTTCTCACTTCAATATTTTTTTTAAAATGACAAAAGAAAAAAAACTAAATAATATAAAAACTTTGTATTATAACATGACGGTTTTGGGTCCAAGTGGATCTGTGAGTAACACTGGGGGCACTTTTTGAAAAGCCAATAAAAAGGGGCAGCATAATCACTTGCTTGCTCTTCTCTGCCATGATGGTTAAATTTTTGGGGTTTTACTCTCATCGTAGAACGCCCCTCGCACCATGATCTTGTCTGAGCTGACTGTTTTTTTGCTGTCCTGTTGACAATTAGAAAAAAAATACGGTGATACCATTTTTTTGAAGTCAAGGGGATAGTCATATTTTCATGATTTTAAAAATTGTTTTCGCAACATGCTATATACCCCCCTGCTAAACCCAGATTGCATTTTAAAATACATTTTCCCATTATGTTTTATTTGTTATTCAATATCGGACTACCTAATTTTAAAAATTTATCCTATTTTTTTATCATTATTTTTTCTTTTCTCATTATCATTAAATATTATTACTATTATCATTAACATTTTGCCAATTTGATTACCATCATCTTATCATTACTGATTAAATAAAGGGTTATTATTACAGACTACACCCGGGCTGGTGTGCGCCGGCAGCAACGAGTTGTGTGCCTTTTATGTGGCCGCAGTCGCCAATACCCGGTCCCAGGAAAAATTTTCCCGGGTTGGGGTGCACCTGCAGCAACGAATTGTTCCCTTTTTGAGAAACAGACAGTCCCCCCCTTGAGATGGATAGGGTGCCCACTTTCTTGGCAATCAATGGCAAGCGGATGGGGGCATCCCGGCAGGGGGTTGCCTTTTAGGGGGGGGGGGGGGCGGTGCTGGGAGCTGCCCAGCAGGGAAATCTGTACCCCTTTCCGTACATGACGGGGTCGTGTCTGTGAGGGGGGGGGTTCGCCGAGGGGGTTGGGGGTCGGGGTGCAATTGCGGGCCGGGCCCCACGGATTTGAGTACAGGGGGTCACTGCCCAGTGGGAGAAGGGTGGGGGCGGGGTAACCGTTCGTCAGCGTACCCTTTTGAAAGTGGGCCCCGTCTTGGTAAGAAATAATATTCATATAGCAAACTGAAGGTGCAGTGGCCGATGGTTAGAGCACGGACTCAAACGTCACGACGGCAATCTGAGTTAAAGGGGTTCGAGTCCCCGGGGCCCGGCGTTGTTCCTTGGGCAAGGAACTTCACCTCGATTGCCTGCCTGCCACTGGGTGGGTAACCACCCAAGTCAGGAGGTCCCCAAACTGGGTAATAAATGGTGACCGAAAAAACACCGGGGGGAAGGCAACGACAAACCACTGCTCTAAATTTCCCAAAAAAATATGGAAAAAACCCTGTCGCCCAAGTCCTTTTTAGGACGGGCACTTGAAAAAGAAACTCTTTGGCAGGGGCCCAACCCGTGTGTTTGAACACCTGCAATTTTCCATTTTTTAGGTTTCTCAAATCTTCTTTTTACAGTAATTTACACTAGTTTTTTTACTTTCAGACAGGGTTCTTCAAACTTTTTCATTCAGCCCAAACTTTTTTGTACACAATCTTCACAAGCCCGTAGTCCACTTCCCATTTTCCTTTCTGTTAACCCCAAAATCACCTTAATATATATTATATATATATATATTATATATATATAATATATATATATATATATATATATACATTAAAAATTTCTTATTAATATAATATATATATATATATATATATATATTATATATATATTATATTTTTTAATTTTTAAAAGGTATAGTATAGGCAATTTTAATATGTATGTATATTTATATCTATATAATATTATATATATATATGTTGAAAAGATGGGAAAAATGCAATGCCGCATTGATATAGATAAAATAACAAACCCCCCCTGACCAGGGCTCAACCTTTGCCACTCGGGATGAAACCGGAGGGCCCAATGCTAAAAAAACCGTGCCACAGACCCCCCTAAAAGGAGTGTGCAACTGGTTTACTAGTCCCCTAGACTACCCATCTACTCTACTTGAGTAATGATACGAAGTTTTTTGCTCACTCCCCGGGAGTGAGCGTGGAAAAATTTATTTAGCAATTCAATTTTGCACGGCCCCTGGTTTTTACCCGGAGTGACCTAGGGTTCGAGTCCTGGTCGGGAGGGTTTTTTTTTACGATACAATGCGGCATTGCATTATTCCATCTTTCATAAAATACCCCGGTACATCTACTTAGGATTTGAATTGGTAAAACAATTTCCACCGAGTGCCACGGGGGGTGAGCGTAAAACCCTTTGCTATCATTACTCAAGTTTTATATATACTTGAGTACTAGCTGCTATGGAGTAGTAAGTCCCATTTTCACACTCCTTTTAGGGGTGTGTAGCATGGGTTTGGGTTTAGCACTGGCCTAGCACCCGGAGTGACCTAGGGTTTGGTCCCTGGTCAGGGAGGGGTTTTTATTTATTTATATATTATTATATATATATTATATATTATTATATATATATATATATTATATATATATATTATATATATATTGATATAACTATACTATTTCAGGTTCATTTACATTACATATCTAAGTTATAAAATATATGCATTCATATATTGTATGTATATGGGGTGCTTCATGCTCGGGTGATTGAAGCAATAGTTAGCCTAGATAGTGTTAAGTGCTTGGGAAATACCTTTGCCCCGCCCACAACCAACGAAAATGAACTCTAAGCCCTCCTCACAATGACTGCAGTTGCTTTGGAAAAGACAGTCATCTCAATCTGTTGCGGTTCAGGAACCCTTGGGTGAGATTTTTTAGGGAGTTTTACCAGTTTAACCCGGTACTGTTTGTTTGGATGCAGTGGTAACACAATAAATGGCTAGCCCACCCCCCCGCCACCTAACCAAAAAATAGGTGCAAATTTCTAAGTGAAGGATGGGAAAATTTGGGGATATGACATATCCCGCGAATTGCTAATGGCAGGGGGTGAACCTATGGGTGGGGCAGCTTTCATAGTCTTGATGCCATCTGGGGATCTGGTTTCCCTTCCCCCTGACCTGTTGAGGGCGGTCATCCCTCTCTGGGAAGGGGGGAAAGGGATTTTTGGGATTGTACAAAATATTGTGGCATCACACTGTCGTATACCCTGTAAGGGTTTTTTTCCCCGATTTTTTGAAATGGATCCCTGACCACCTACTAAGGTACCCAAAACCAGAGCATCTGGATTCACTCCCGGCAAGCCCTATAATGACTTCAAAAATTTTTCCCCGATTCGGTGCATTGAGAATCGCTCTGGGGGATCCTGAGACTTAGGGGAATTTGACATATCATTGGCCCAATAACAAATAACAGATATGGGGGAGAACTACAATCCAATCAGGGGGTAAGGTCTAAACCTTGACTTTTTTTGACAATGTTGCTATTTTATCTGAGCCTCTGGGTCTCATCTTTTATGCCCTTTTTTAACAATCCCTACACCAGATCATGGGGGATAATTGGCAGGGCCACGTCTCCCCATGTGCTCAGCAAGGGGTTATCAATAGGCCCTAGTGACCCCCTCTTGTTTCCCCATTCCTTTTAATTGCAGAAATTATTTTTCTTTTTAATATTGAACAAAATTTTTGTTATTATTGATATTATGTTACTTGTTATTAAAATCTCAGTTAAAACAAAAAAAAAAAAGAACCCAAAAAAAAAAGGGGAAATAATAAA
>NW_023650814.1:0-2500 GCF_015228065.2 Penaeus monodon | reverse complement strand
TATATTATAAAATTTTTTATAGTATATATACTATATACATATATAATTATTATTTTAATTTTATATAATATATATATATATAAATATATATTATTAATGTATTATCATTTTACATATATAAATTTTATATATATATATTATAATTATAATATAATAATAATATGTGATGTTCTATAAAACTTATTTTCATCTCACACATGTGCCTTAAAAAAATGGAAAAATATCAGATTCACAGGGACGCAGTAAATATAAACAAAACCCAAAAATAGCAGTATAATACAACATAATATTAAAAGGGGTTTCCTTTATGTAAATAAACTTCCACAAACCCCAGTAATACAAAACACATATAGAATAAATTTATTTTTCACTAATTTTTAGATTATTTTTATCATTAAAATTATTTTTTATCATTTTTAAAATTGGGGGTATTTTATCACTTCGTTATCTTTGACATCTTTTTCCTTTCTTTTTTTAAATTTTTTTGTTGTTTTATTATTATAATGCTTTTATTTAAACTTGCACATTATTACCACACACCCCCCATATATATTAAATATGTGTGTGCGCACACAAAACACAACCACACCACACACAACACACACAACACACACACACACCACACACACAACACAACACACAAACACAACACACCCACACACAAACACACACCCACCACACAACACACACACCACACACAACACAAACACATATAATTAATAATAATAAAATAATATAATACATATATAAAATATCATATATAATATATATATATATATATATATATATAAATATAATATATATATATATAATATATCGTGTGTTTGTGTGGGTGTGGGTGGTATGTATATGTATGTATATATAATACATACATAATATATAAATTTTATATATATATATATATATTATAATATTATATAATATATGTTTATATATAATATTATATATATATAATTTTATATAACAAATATGTTTGTTAATATGTACGTTGTATTAAATAAATACCAGATAATATACATTTTTTTTTTTTTTTCTTAACGGGATTTTATGTTTGAACCCCCATGGTCCCGCAGATACTTGTAGTTTTTGTTGTGATGCTCTTGGAGTGAGTACGGGTGGGTCCCCAAATTTCCCAAAAAAAAAATACATATAAAGATGCCCGTCCCCAAGGACGTTTGGGGATCATGGGTTTCCAGCTTTCTTGGGAATTTTTGAGGGGTGGTTTGCCGTTGCCTTCCGCCCGGTGTTTTTTTCGAGTCACCATCTCTATTAGCAATCATTTCTGGTGCCTCCCAACCCCCATCATACCACGAAAACCACCCCACCGATCTAGGTTTTATTTTCCAAATTATGCAAAACAGGCCCCGTTCACACACGCGCGCGGGCGATCGTGCGCCACGGGCACTGCATTCGCATGCGGCGATCTGTGTGGCACTTGCGCTGATTTTTTTTTTACATACAATATATATACACAATTTCATATACAATCACACACAGATATGCAAATAATACTTACATACATACATAAAACACACACACACACACACACACACACACACACACACACACACACTCACACACAAAAACACACACACCCAACACACACCATATATTAAAATTATATATTATTATATATTATATATATATTAATATATATATATTTAAAAATATATAATATTATATAATATATATATATATATATATACACAACACATACATATTGTATATATATATATATAAATATATTTATATATATATATATTACAATACATAATATATATATATATATATATATTTATATATATAAAAAATTTTAATATATATAATATTATATTATATATATCACATACGTATGTGGTGTGTTTTATTAATTATATATATATATATTATATTAATATATTATATATAATTATATATATAATATATAATATATATATATACACACACACCCCACCAAAATATATATATTATAATATAATTATATATATATAAAAATATATATATATATTATAAATATATTAAAATATATATAAATAATATATATATATATTATTATATATTATGTGGGTGTGGTGGTTTGGGGGGTGTGTGTGGTGTATTGTGTGTGTGTGTGTGGTGTGGTGTGTTGTTTTGGGTAGTTTGTATTAGTATGTAAGATGTATGTATGCAATCTGGTTTGAGTGTTTTGTATATGTGTAATTATATTTTTGTATATATAAAAAATAGCGCAAAGTGCACACACAGATCGCCGCATGCGAATGCGAGTGCACCCTGAGGGCCCATCGCCCCGCCCGTTTGGGGAACGGGGCGTGATTTTATATTCTAGGCAAAAAACCAGATACGGGAGTGGGTGAGTTTTTTTGTGGATATGATGGGGGGGTTGGGAGGCACCAGCAAGGTTTTACTAAATAGAGTGGTGACTCGATAAAAAAAACCGGGCGGAAGGGAACGGCAAACCACCCCCTCTAAATTGCCAAAAAAGTCATGGAAATCCAAAGAA
>NW_023650813.1:0-22500 GCF_015228065.2 Penaeus monodon | reverse complement strand
TATGACTAGAATTTCTATGGAATATAAGGGTAAATGACCTGGTGAACAATTTTTTTTTCAGAGATTTGTTTTTTTGTGCTACATTTTACTATGCGTAAACAGTGCATTATGTTGTATGATTAGGACTTCAGGATACGTCATCTTCATTGAAGAAAGGAATCTTATCAATGCGCTCTTTTGCAGTTTACATCTTGATAAATTTTACTATAAACCTGTTTTTTTTTAATTTTTTGTGATATTCATTATTTGGGTATTAGTTAGATAGAGGAATTAGTTAATATTTTCCTAATTATTTTTTATAACTCCTTTTCAGTTGTACATAGTGATGAGTGCGGTACAAGGAACTGCCAACATTTCTCTGTGTTTGTAGTGTTAATGAAAATTGTCATTGGAATGACTGTAGCGAATGTGGCTCCTGATTCTCTACTGGGGCTTGGCTTCAGGTCAGGTATGGAATGGTTTACACTTTCATTCAGATATATTTTCCTTGAAGGTTTTGACATGGCTGGCCCACATAATTTATGTATAATTAATTATTTCTTTTAATTACTTTTTTCTGTAGGGATGTCAGCCTTGCCATGTGGTGCTGCATCTTCATTACGCATGTGATAGAGGAACGGCAGTTTGGGGGGGGGGTTTTTGAAATGCAGAAGTGGGGTAGGGAGTCAGCGCTGTACTCAGTGAAAAGCCGGGGTCCTGTAACTACTCTGATATGGGTTGCCAAAGGTATTGTTTCACTTTCATTTTTTGAGTTTACAAAATATATTTTGGTGAAATTTTTTGCTTTGATTAATTTAAGTTAGTTTTTGGGAGTATGAACACATCTATACTACTTATCCAATAAATGTACCTGCTGAAATTACGAATGCAATGTCGAGAAGCGCTTTAGCATTGGTGTGGTTGTGATCCTCTGACTGTCCAGTGCTCTTGCTTGGCCTGGTGTGATTGGAGCAAATGTGATGGCTTGTCTCTTACAGTTAGGTTCTCTCTCCGTATTACATAGATATGGCTAGAACTTGAAAATGAGGCAAAAGGTTTTAAATACATTTTTCATACTGAAAATTGCCAGCCAATATTTGGATGATAGGTACTAAATATTGCTTTGTTTTTCAGATGGGGTTTTTGATGATGGTGGTTGGATGCCGTGAATGTGATGAGTGCGTTCATGCCTTTCTCGAACAACAGATGACTCTCACTGCCTTATTGAACCCACTATTTGTTGAATTTGAGGTAAATATGAAGCTATTGTACTATACACACAAGACCCCTGAATATATATTTTGCCTCTACTATTTGGATTTAATGAAATGTAGCTATTTTCAGTACCTATTTTTAGTTTAGAAAAAAATTAAATGGCCATTATGGGCAAAATATTTTTTTTTTTGTAAGTTTCCTTATTTATCTCTAAATGGAATACTTTTCTTCCATAATATGCTAAACAATTGACTTAACTTTGCCAGCATAAAAGTATTGGGAAAATGTAAAGCCTTTGATTTCTGTGCTTTAAGGGAATAGAGGTCTGTAATTTGTGTGTAAAGTGGATGGTTTTTATATTTTGCCTGATCACAAGCAAAATATAAGAAAAAAAAAAAATTCCAAGAAAAAGATATGTAATAAATTTTGTTGTCAGATAATTATTGGATTGAGTCTTAACTATATATAATTTGTTCTTTTCAGTCGCAGCACACAGTTTACTTCTTGCACCAAGAAACGCCTTGAGTTCCATCGAACTCAACATGAATGAGCTGAGCAAAATTGCCCTTATGGACATTTCAGATGGAGATACCAACGCCCTATCCAGATGAACTCGAGTCCATTAGGAAAGAGGCTCAGGCTGTGTCCGGAAGAGTTTATTAATTTATCTTGGATTGTCTTTGCTATCTTTTAGGATTTGTGGCTAATTGCGAATTTCAGATCAGTTACTTTTGTCATCCTCCAATCATCTTCATTTGTCACTGTCATTACCTTGTCATTGTTATTTTCAGTCATTGCAATCCCATATTCTCTCATCAGTGTCATTGTAACCTGTATTCCTCATTGTCAGTTTCATTGTAAAATCTGTATTTTTGTTGTCATTGTCATTGTAATTACATTTTCATCAATCATTGATCTGGAAACCACCCACAAATCCAAACCAGTACACCCTCATTGCCATCGTCATTGCCATCATCATTGCATTGTCCCGCGTCTCGTCATCATAGTTAATAAAGACATATTACTGTAGCTTTGAGTTTCCCCAATAAAGTTGTAGTAAAGTTTGAATTTTCCCTGATTTTACTTATTGTGAATATGTCCTGGACTTGCTGCATGTAATCAAAACATGCTTCCTAATCATTGTTTTTTTTTATACACAACAGGCAGGCATTTGCGTTGACGAGCAGGCGACTCAGATGTGAAGGGATCGATGTGGCAGCAGGAGCTCCTGCTGTAGAATGCAGCTGAATGAAGCTTTCTACACGTGCGGGCATCATTGGAGAGATAACAGGCTGGTCATTGGCCTAGAGACTGGTGCAGGTGAGGTGATCGATTCTATGGGACCAGCTAATTATCTTATATATCTTATGTATAATTATTTTTCCTTTTTTATTTTCGTATGCCGTTTGCACATTATCACACAGGACAGGCTTTAAGTCTCACCCTCACTCGTACACCCTTACCCTCACCCTCACTCTAACCCTAACCCTAATCCTAACCCTAAACCTAACTCTCACTCTCACTCTCACTCACTCTCACTCACTCTCACTTTCACCCTCACCCCACCCTCACCCTCTCCGACCCTCACCCTAACCCTAACCCTAACCTAACCCTAACCTAACCCACACCCGAACCCTAACCCTAAACCCTAACCCAAACTGTAACCTAAACCTAAACCTACTCTCACCCTCAGCCTTACTTTCAATCCACCCTCACCCTTAAACCCATATCCTTACCCCCAACCCTTACCCTTGCCCTTAACCCTTGCCCTTACCCTTGCCTTTACCCTTACCCTTACCTTACCTTTACCCGCAGTCTGGCATTACCAATACTTACCCATTATCCCTCAAACTTACCCTCAACCTTACTTTTACTCTTACCCTAGCTTTTTACCCTTACACTTACCCTTACTCTCACTCTCACCTTTTCCCCCACCCTCACACCTTAATCTCACCCTCACCCTTACCATTACCCTTACCACAGTCTTAACATTAGGGCATTACCATTACCTCTAATTTTTCCTTACCCTTACCCTATCTTTACTCTCACCCTTACCCTCACCATTACCCTCACCCCTTACTTTACCCTACCTTACCCTTACTCTCCTCTTAGCCTCACCTTTACCCTTACTTTCACCCTTGCTTTCAACTCTTACACTGACCTTGGCTTTCACCTTTACCCTGCTCCCTTTCCCTCACCCTCAACTTACCTTACCCTGCCCTCACCCCTCACCCTTATCTTACCCTTACATCTCACCCTTAACTCCCTGCACTCCAGCAGCACACTTTGACAAACACGTTTTGTGCTAGATTGATATGTTGGCTTACTTATTATCCTGATTATTAACACTACACCCTATGAAATCTGGCATGAAGTACCACAGAATTACTGTATAAACTTATCATTTTGTTTGGATTAAAAGATAATAGTAATAGAAAAGAAGATATCTAGATATGTGGAAAGAATGAAGTAGAGGAAGTTAGTAAAGAATAAGGCAAAGGATTTTTTTTTTTTTTAATAATTACTATGGAACACATTTATTTTGCAGGTGCCCACCTTGAGCAAGCCGTTAATGAGCCAGAATTTATTGTAGCAGTCATTGCAAATCGCACTTTGAGGAATTCCGTGATAAGTGGAAGTAGAACTGGAATTTGTCCATGAAGTGTGTTGGACAAGATCAACCTGTTCTACGAGCCTTAAGGTTAGAAATTTTACCCATTTGATTTTTCAATAAGAAATTATCTGAGCTGTAACCATTGCTCAATATTTATAAGTTATCGAGATTCTTGTGTCTGTTGATATTGCCCCTAGGGGACTTTGTACTTGTAGGGTCCTTGATATACTTTGTACCCTTTTTTCTGATTTTGGCTTTCCTCAGAACCTATACGGCAGTTCGTTGCTTTATGCTGATCAGCTAAGACTTTGATAAACTAGCTGGAGGAAATGAAGGTTTCATTCAGAAGGCCCATATGCAAACAAACGATGCTGGGGAAAGAATCGTAACATAAATTATTTGGGTAAGAGTCTTTAACCTTCTCAGTAACATGCTTCTCCTGTTTTTATTAATTTTAAGATGAGAAAATTTGTCAAGTACAATCCTGGTTGGAGTTCCAAAATTTTTGTAACATATAATTCTGCATGATATCGTGAAACATTAGTTGTAGCATTTATTTCAATAAGGCTTGGAAATTTCAAGAGGTAAACAGAACAGCACTATTTAATTTTTTCTTTTAATTTATTTGAATTGCTAGTAAAGCTAAATGCTTTGAACAAGTACATTCTTTTTCTTTAAGGTACTATATTAAGGACTGGAAGTTAATATCTGTGTTAACGATAACAGTAGTGTTTATGACCAACGCAATATGATATTACTATTGTATGTTTTTATCTATAAATTGATGGTTTACCTATTATCATATTAAGCTATGGGTATACTGGCCTGCATGTATATACTGCTTGTGAGAACAAAGATATTTCCAAGAGAGGATTTACCACTTTCATAAAAATTTCACTTCCTTCCACCAGTATGAGCCCTAAGAAGAAGATAGATGAAGCAAAATCTTGTGGGCAAGAAGTAATATGACTTAGGAGTCCCGTAATCGAGTTGATGAAGCAAAAACAAAATTACCTAATGCTTCAATGAACTATGAGAGCCTGTGTATGTTTATCTTCGTGTAGATATTAATTGTTTTTTTCATTTCAGTCATGTGATAGAAAATTGTAAACAATGAATCCCGAATTGCCTCAAGCAAAGTTCATAATTAGACATGTAACATCTCTATTACAGTGCTGGAGTTGGAACGACTGCCATGCCAGCCAACCACATCTTAATACAACAGTGTAGAAATAGTGCAAGAATTAGAGAAGCACAGTTTACCACGCAATGAAAGCTAAAGAACATGCAGAAGTGCTCAAAACAAGGTATGCTAATATTCTGTACTGTTTAGTCAACATTTTTATTTTAGATGAATTTTTTTTTCTCTTAATAAAAATTGCAGAAAAGTGATATCATGTGGCACAGTAGATAATAATTGAGAAATTTTTTATTTTGCTGTCCATTTATGATGATGAAATCCATGATCGCCAACATCCTTGTAGGCAGGCACTTGAAAAAAAAGAAAAAAGAAAAAAAATACAATTCCATTTTAGAGAAATTCTTGAATTATTCATATTTCAAATATCTTACAGGCTAAGTGACTTAGACAGTCTGCTTGCCGACAACCGAGAAGTTGCTGAAAAGGCTCTTGCAGCGGCAAATGGCTAATATGACTTGTGAAAGCAATTGAAGATGCACGCCAGCTGCCGAGCAGCAAAGGAAGCAGCTATGAAGGTAGATATTATAATTTTTCTGTAAAAGTATTTTCAAGCACAGAAAGTCTGGAAGTAATTGTATATTAGATGTTCCCAGCTTTAATTGAGAAAAATTTTTTTTTTTTTAGCAGACTTATATGATTGCAATGATTTAGATGATCTTAGATTTTCAGTTATTATTAGAATGCAGGACTGGCATGAGAAGTGTAATGTTCAGACTTTTGATCATGGCAGGAAATAAAAAGATGTAACAGAAGGAACACAAAAAATGTCTGAGTGAAATAATCAGCAGTTAATGGTATTATGATAACACACTATCATTTATCCCTGTTTGTGATTGTCATCAGAATAATATCTTTATTCTTCTTTTGTTTTTCCTAGGCCTGGGAACTTTCAGGAGTGTTTAGTGATGATGCAGTGTATCAATAAAATCTAAGAAGAGAAATATGAAATGGGCAGAGTGCGTTCTCCAGCAAGTGGAAAGCCGAGTTGCAGCCACAACTTGCGCAGGCCCTGAGAGGGATGTCCGCCCCTTAGAGATATGAATAACATATATTAGTGATACTGTTGTGTGATTTGGCAGGTTAATTGATTTTTTTTTTTGTTTTATTAATCTTAAGAAAAAAAAAAAAGTTTTATTGCCAGTTTATTATGGTCTGTTGCAAATCAGTATATCAGTACTGTTATAGCAAAACTTGATTTTTTCATTTGGGGGGATTAAGTACCCGAAATGTAAGAATAGATGACATTATATTCTTGATAAATTGTCATGTGGAGAAGGGTTTTTTAGTAAAAAAAAGTTTTCCCTTTTAAAACAGTGCATTGACAGGCTGCAGCAAGGAATCAATCGCAGATGAAGCATCCTCTAAAGGAAATGCCATTCAATCAAGGGACCTTGCTGGGAAGCCATCTAAGCAAACAATGTAGAGGAAGTCACTTCCCGAGGCAAACAGCTCGGTCTCGTCAGCGTGATGAAGAATGTTGCTGATGGGGACAAGGCCATTGAACTTGCAGAACAGACAGGTACTGTAACTTTGTTTCTGGTTTGCAGTATTTGATTGAAGTAACTATCTGTATTATGGACAAGGGTAAGTGAAATGTTTTTGTTGATAAGATAATATTTTGTTGAGAATAATTGAAAAGATGTTTGAGTAAAGCAAGGCATCCTAATATGTTATAACTATCCAGTCATTAGAGATACAAAGAAAATCCAATTTTAATGTCCTCATTTTCTAGACAGGGTAACTTACAGTTCAAAAATTTTCACTGCTGAATATAAAAGAAAATGAGAAAAGGAAAGAAGAAAGAAATAAAAACTTATTCGCACATTCAGAAAGGATAAAGAGTAATATAGCATTCTTCAAAAAAAGTGGAACAGTTTTGACACAGCAGGTGCCATAGATGATGGAATTGGCAGCCAGCTACGCCAAAAGAAGGAATCCATGCAATGAAAGGCATTGGTGATGTGGGTGACCGACTCAAGGAATTGCGCCGTTCCATCCCAGAAAACACGCGAGCTGGCCAACAAGATTAAAGTTGGTGTTTGACTTCCAGCCCAACACACAATTGAGCTCCAAATCCAGAGATATTAACAAGGCAGCCACATCCACCAAGGTATTTTGCTGGTTTTAAGTGTCTTATGATTTTTTTTTGTCTCCCAGGAGATGAAACACTAACTGAAATAGGATAATTTTTTTTTTTTTTTTTTTGTCCATTCCTCTTGTGGTAGTGTTCCATTTCATCTAAGTGTACACTCTACAGTGTTTGTCTCCTCCTTTTTTATTAGACTTATATTCTTCTTCTTCTTGTATAGATTGGGTCCCTTTTTTCTCATGTTTAGGTGTGTATGTTCCTTCTTTTTTATGGCTTGTGTTCCTGCCTTTTTTTAGATTTATTTGTCTATCCACCTTTTTGTGGGCTTCTTCACTACCTGCTTTTGGTCACCCGTGATACTTGGGTGGCAAAAATGAATGTCATGTCCCTTTGTTTTTGTGCCTATTTGTCTTTACAACACATAGTTAGATCTACAAATACTTATTAACAAGGAACCGTTTACAGTCCTTCTTACCTTTATTACCTATTTGCCTATTTTCAGGATTTTGGGGAAAATTGATTTTTTTAAAAGGCTTTTATTGTTATTTAGTGTTTTTAATACATTATGATAATCATGATGTCAATTATAATAACAAAACCATTAGAACAAATATTTTTTCCTGAAATATTCATGAAGGGTGAAATCATGTGGAGTAACATAAGGCCTTGTGGTGATCTGTCCATAGTGCAAATAAAATTCCATGCATAAGGAAGTTCATTTGTATGTAGACTACTATGAGATTCATTTTGCAAATATTTTCATTTACATATCACATTAAAATATTTGAAAATGAAGTTTAGCAGCTGAGAAATATACCCACGGTGTTTTTGCCATTTGTTTTTGATAATATTAAAAATGTGCTACATATATTTTATATAATTTTCTAACTGTTATCTGCATGTATCACCCACAGGTATCAATGTTTGTGGAACATATGAAACCTTCAGGATTGCTGATGTTCATGGGAACCCCAGTTGGGAGGCAGCAAAATTAATGCGCCGGCAACTAAAACTGAATGACTTTCATGGCCTTGGAAATGGACAGTGGGATTGTCGCGCCTCAGAACAATGGACTTTGGGTATGGCTCTCACCGTCCATTGAGTACCACTAATCTGTTTGTCGCATTGATGGATGGCGTTTGGAGAGTAAATGGGTTGACAATGTCTGGTTCTTTGCCCTTTGGAAAAATTTATTATAAGTAATTTTTTTTTTTTGAATGAGTGTTTTACCAGTTGCCTGTCAGAATATGTATAATGTTGGAGGGAGGATATGAATGAAACTGGTTGACAACAACTTAAGAAATAGCTCATTAAAGCATAAACTTCAAAAAACTCACTAATTCTATTCCAGGACGGGTCATCTTGTGAAACTAAGTATAGTTTATGAAGATGAGGACAAGAATGAGGCAATTGCATCTGTGGAAAATGGTTACCTGGAACCTTCTCCGTCTTCACCTTGATCCGGGTGTGTCAAAGATATTCATTGGTGATTCCACCAGGAGTTCAGGTAGACAGCGCCATCCGCAGGGCTCTTTCTATGGCCAAGTGGAAAGACTTCAGGCTCAATGATCGTCCCTATTGGGGGTCTGTGGGACTTCATGTCCTAATGGCACTAACAACATTCAACAACACGGTGCATTGGAGATGTAATAGAGTGTGATGTGTCATAACCAAGATTCCTCTTTTTTCATGGCTGATGAGAGTATTATGTGGTAATTGTTTTTTTCTTTGTGAAAATTCAACAGTTGAAGAAATGTATATTAGATGGATTGTTATTATGGGAGAATCTTTCAGAAAGCAATTAATTTCTAATGTATTTTCAGAGATCGACTGTAGATTTAGTTCCTCCAACTGGACTAAGAATTTGGTATGGTAATGGATATGCAGCCATGGACACACGCAATGGCTACAGATTCAAGAAGAAGTTTGATCTGCAGCTTGACTTTAAACATAATGCAGAGGATGGTAGTCCTCTTCTTCTTACTGGTGCTGAGTATGTATAATGTATAATGGACTAACATTGTGAATTGTGAAATGAAAAGGTTAGAATATCCACAGCAAGTAAAATGTAGCTAAATTAACAGAAGACTTAAAAAATGCTGTATTAGATTTATGAAATATGGAGAAATACACACAGCTTGCATTCATATCATGATTATAGTATAGTCTTGATGTTTTTAAAGTAATCGGTAAAGCTATTTATTAATAATGTTTTTCTGGCATTTTTAGGATCAGTACATAGCTGGTTTCCCATGGAAGAAGGCCATGTGCTGTTTCCAGTTCACCTTGGAACAGGAGTAGCGACAATGCGGTCAGAGGAGACCTTATCATGATGGAGAGTGGCCACCATGTGGAAGTCAAGAGACAGAATAGAGGCATCATGAAGGTCAGGGACAGTATTATCAATCATCAGATTTTGCTATTGCTAGATGCAGCTACCTTCTGTGGCAGTGATATATCATGACCATCTTACTATATTACATTTTTTATTTTTTTCAGGTTGATAGTAAGGGAGTCCAGCGAATCACCAGGCAGGTGCAAAGCTTTTCACAAGAATCCCACAAAGAATGTACTTTGGAGGCTTGCCTGGTGAACATTAATTTACTTGATAACAACAAATGATGATTTTTGATGGTGCATTGAAAACATATCATGTCCTCTGTAGCGTTTATCTTTCGAACGAGTACAGAAACATTGAGTACAGCACCTGTCTGCCTGTTAAGGTAACTATTAGTGTACTGGCCATTATTTTGTTAATCATTTAGCATGAGAATGAACTTCCCAGTGTTTTAGTACCATTTTATGTTCTCATTAAACAGTTTGGTTTTGTTTATAAAGATTTACTAATTTCTTTTATATAGACGAACTGACGCAAAGTTCTGCTGATGCTATGCTTTTCCCATCCAGTGACATGAAGTACAACTTGGCACAGCAAATAGAGTGTACACACTTTATGAACATTTCCGGTTGGCAGCTTGAGTATCCTTTGAAAAGATGGCTTCCAAGGCTATGTGAAGCCACTAGCCTGATGAACTGGCCTACGCTCACCTTCCAATTTCAAGACAGATCAGCCAGATGGTCTCATTTTCTATACAACTACAAAGGAACCAGACAGTTTGATGTCTCTTTGTCACTGGCAGAAGTGCTCTCATTTTGAGAGCTGCTCCAGGTGGAGGAGCCTTAGTACAGGTATGGCTTTTTTTCTTTTACATATTTTTGACTGTCTTTTTAGAATTAATGTTCTCTGGATTAACAAAAATATTTTATTGTTAGAGATGCAAGCATTATGCATGGAAGTAAGGGTAATAACAAGGCGTTTATTTCCAGATTTCAAGGAAAGGGGGCCTGAGCTTGTTACATCCAATTAATGAGTGTAAGCACTGATCTAATTGCTTTCATTTTTGCAGGGTCCTACAATAAATATAATGACAGCGAATGGCAACGTTGTTAATCTATTCGGGAACATAACCACTTCGTCTCCATGTTGATGCCTTTGAAGATTTCAATTTTGTACAGTTCCGTTTTGATAAATAATTGAAAAATATGCAATTGTTATACTTAGTTAGATTTAAACTGTCACAAGTTTGGTTTTAGTTTGTTGTTAATTAACATAACAAAAAGCCACAAGTTTGTTTGGACAATTTAACCATATTTGTGGTCTTTATAGCTTTACAAATTTTGTTCCCTCGGGTGGTCTGTTGTGCACAACCAGCAGTGCCATTTGATGGACCCTGTGTTCTTTGGTTGGGAGTACCACTGAATACAAGTATAGCAGCTGCCGCATCAGCAACAGATACTAACTTCTTTGCTGCATTGGTGATGTCCCACGCTCAACAGCAAGATTGTGAACTTTGGCAGAGAGCACTGACCGTCCAAGGGCAACTATTGCAAAAAATGCCACCTGTGAAAAAGCGTCCTCACCTTCCAGTCAATCTACTTTCGGTAATGTATAGTTTACTCTGGTTGATGCATGTTTGCTGGTTTATTATATTACAAATTAATTATTTATTTACTTTTTTATATGAAACCACATTTTAAAGGAGTTTTATTCAAGTATTGCTTTATTTTATATATTGATTCCTATTTTCATTTGATAGGACTGTCTCCAAGTGATTTTACATATAGTTCATAACAATATACCCTTTTACAAGCTGTGAAGAACAGATTAAGGTTGGAATGTGGAACTCCCAAGATTTTCTTGTTCTAAGAATGTTCTTTCTTGGGAAATGTTGTATTTTTCTTATCTTATTGCAGAGCATCCTCAAATAGAAATATTAATACAGTGTATTTTTAAATCCTTTATAAAGAAATTTATATAATATGGACGAGAATAATGTGATCAGAATGAAAAGTAAATTTTATCTATTAATGACCTCTCTCTCTTGCTTTTCATTCAACTTCAGTATATTAACTGAAGGAATTTTGAAGTTAAATCATTCAATAACTCAGAAAAGATTAAAGTAAATTTATATATTATTCCTAAAGTATCGAAGGATATTCATATGGAATTTAAGTTGATTCATGCCAGTAATTCAAAGGACTCCTAATAAATTGCTGATGAAGGTATGTAGAGAAAGTAGGCATCTCACTTGCAGTTATAATTGAATAAAATGTGCAAATTATAAGAGATAAGCCCTGCATTGGTCAAATTAAGTGAATTTCAGGACTGATATAAATTGTATGCCTGTGAAATATGTTATTATAAGACAGTAATCAGCATTTTCGGAAAAAAATGATATGCTGTTAGGAATGCCAGATAAATAAAGATAAGAAAAGTAATCTTTATGATAGATTATTTTTTTTGCTTATGAGTTTAAAATCCAATCAGTTTGATCAATACTTCCCGATGTGAAGTCTAAAAGAATTTCAGTGAGTTTAATAATGCTTTGGAACTTGCCTTTTCTGCATTTGGGAATAGAAGATGTGGCTTGCATGATTTTGCCATTATGCTAGCTAGATGGAGACATTGCCTAAAGCCTTAGAGTTTTTTCATTTTTTTTTTTTTAGAGTTTCTTGTTATCCATACCTAATAATGATTAAGTGTCAAGGCATTATAATATCTCCCCAAGTTTAACAAGTTTCAATTCGAGGGCCATTGTTTATCCCATATACCGCACTGCAATCCTGCTAATTTTGATTTGTTTTGCTGCTTGTTTGTTGAATCGTGAACTATGAGCAGGAAGAGAAACCAACACTAGTGCCCCTGTAGACATCCTCACCGTGCAGATTCCTGAATCGTGGAAGGGGATTTCGACTTCCCCTCTTATCCTTGGCTCTCTCCTTATGTTTACCACTGATTCCTCCCTCAGCCTTGTCACCTCTCTTCTTCCTCCCCATTCCCCACCACTCCTCCCCCTACCACTGAAATAGTCAATAGCACAACAGGTATTCAATGCAATTGTAATAAAGAATGTTTTTAGTTGTAAGTGTATTTTCTGACACAATGCAAATTATAGTCCCAAATATGGTCACACATAATTATCCATGCACACCTCCATATACCTATACCTATGTTGCCTCTCTTTGATTTAATGCATGTTTTAAACAAAACTTTTACACATTTTAATAACATATCTTCTCACACCTTGTTTGCATCTAACTGTTGTCTGTAACATGCACACAACATACACACATGCACCTCTCTGACCTGTGCACACTGGACAAGGTCAACCCACACCCAACTAACACCACTCCCACACCACAACACACCCCACCCAAACCCTACACCTACACCTCACCTACACCTACCACCTACACGACACCTACACCGACACCTACACCTACACCTACACCTACACCTACTCCTATCCCCTACCCTACACCTCACCTACACCTAACACTACACCTACACCTAACACCTCCACCTACACCTACACCTAACCTGTACCCACACTTACCCAAAAATCTTATTTACACACCATCTACAAGCCATGCACACAGGCACATTCATGAGCATACACATATTATTTTTGACATTTGAATTCTCATTGTACAGCTAGTTATTTAAATACTGTTTTTTCTTTTCGTTAAATTTTACTTATTTCACCCTTTTACTGTACTAAAGTCCTCTCTGTATGTATGATTTCCCCTATATATTTTTTCCCATGTTGATACTGGAAGGAAGCCTCCTGATAATGTCTTTTTTAAATTCATGGAATCTTCCTAGTGATTATTGGAGCATAAGGAAATATGAAATTGGATATAATTTATAATGTTTTTATATCTGAATAATACATTGTTTTTTGAAACTTTTTTATACTTCCTGGAATTGTTCCTAATGCATTATACATCCTGTTTGCTACAGTTCATCTTATCCTCATGACTTGGTACTGTAATATAGTTCTATGAATGTGCTAAATACTGGCATTGGTTCTAGTATTTTTTTAAGAACTGTGATACTTCCTGAATTGTTCTTCTATTGCCTTGTTATTAAGACACTTACTATGGTCCTAATTTAGTCTTAATTTACATGTTCTTAAGTACAATGGTATGGAGCGTAATCAAGCTCCTTTTGCTGTGCTCTCATTTTCCCTTTCCAAGTTGTACTCCCTCTTTTAACTGCCCTCTTTTTGTTCCTTTAATCTTGGATACGGGTAAAGTGGTTTCTCTTCCACTTCTCATTTTTGTCCTTAAGAAAGTATCATAATACCTGAATCAAATCATTTGCATGTGGAGGTTTACTGTTAGAATAGTTTTTCTATGGGTTGTTGAAAAACGGAAAGAAAGAAGGAAAAATAAAAAATTACAGTACAAACTATTTGTTCTTGATTGCTGGCTGGTATAGGAGACAAGTTTTTTTATTGATAATTGCAATTTAATCTTTGCTAAATTTTGTAAATCCTGAAAGAAAGATTTCTTTTTTGTAAGACCTCAATTGGCAAGGAAGATATAATTCAAAGCAATATATAGTTTGTTTAATTAATTCTTTTGTTTCTATAACTCATATCGGAGCGACCTCAAATATATGGTTTGTTTATTTTTAAAACAGATTTGTGTTTCTGCAATTTCATCAATCATGAGCTCCAGAGTCATTAGAAATATAGATTCAATATAAATTCTTAAATCATAATACTAATACTACGTACCTATTATTGATGCTACTATTTTCATATCTAAAATTGATATTAATTGAAAAATCATTATGTTAACGAGGAGATCCTAAGCCAGTGGCTGAGACTGCCTTGCTTGAAGCTGTGCTCTTCCTGTTTAAACTGCAGAGGAAAGAACTAATGAAAGTGCTGGTTTCCGCTTTGGTATGTAGAAATTTCCATACCCGCCATTATGTTAATACATTCAGTTGATACTAATAGGATTCCCATTATGTATATAGATGTGGTCTGATAATTAATGCGTTCCTAAGCTATTATGAAGTTCAAATAATTTGATGACATTAGCAAATGCGATGGTGTATGATGGTTTTTAACACCTCTGTTTGTGATTGTGTCATTTTCCATAAGCAAATTCCCCTTGACGAAGATCCACCCGGTCGACTTGAATTTGGTGGTCGGTTTGCCAGGTAGCTCGATAATACCTTGAGCATAACATGAAGGAATCTTTGTTATTCTAGATAGATGTGTGTTTATGTGTCTCTAAACAAAAAATTTAAAAACATAATTGAGAACATATGAACCTGCCTTCTAACCTCAAGACAGTGCACATTTCACACCTGGACTGTAACCACCTTGCATATTTTCACCTATTTTCTGTACAGGCCAAAGGTTTCTTATTACAGTCATATATTTAGAACACGGTTTAGAGCAGCTTTCATGAACATATGAAAGGAAGTTCTCTGAAGATTTATGTGAAAGTCATTAAAGAAGTATCATTACAATATTATTACTATTGATTTGATACTGAATAGTATGCTTTCAGATATTTAAAAGTTTACAGGTAATATGCAACTGTTACAACCCAAAGAATGTAATCTTACCTTGAAATTACAGCCAAGTTATAAAATTAGGCTGTAAAAAGGAATTTTCTAGTTTTGGCCTATTATCCATGCTGCTACCAAGTGTATTATATGTATTAAACATGCATGCAAATGTTATTCAAGCCATATATTTGATGTTCTAACCCAAAGTAGGTTTTGGTATACTTAAAATTGGCATGTTTTATGGGTAAATTATTGAGATATCTTTTGGTTTTAATTGTATTTTAATGCAAGTATGTTTTTGTTTAACTTAATAACTTTGGTGTATTGACCAGTATACTAAGTGTGTGCACATGACTTTGTGTGCATATCTTTGCAAGGAGTGTTTTGTGATGTGCATGCACAGGGTCATATTGTGAATTGAATCACTGTTTGATTTCAGTTATTTGCTTGCCATTATGAGGCAGTACTCAAAACTGTCCAATCATTATCATGTCCCTAAAAGGTTTTAGCATTCATCCTTTTCATTTTTAGACTTCAGAGTATGTATATATTTGTATATATATTATATATATAATATATATATATCTTATTATTATATCTATATGTATATAATATATGTATTATATAAATATATATATTATATCTATGTATCTATATATATATATGTATATCTTATATATATATATATATATATATATATATATATATTATATGTATATATATATTATATATATATATATCTATATGTATACTATAATCTATATATATATATATATATGTATATAAATAGATATGTAGCTATATGTATATAACTATATATGTATATATATGTATATAAACATATATCTGTAATATAGTATATATATTGTATATATAGGTATATATATTCTATATATATGTATATATTGTATAAGATAGTATATATATATGTATATATGTATAATATATATGTATATTATTATTATATGTATATATATATATATTTATATATATATATATATATATATATATTACACCTATATATGATATATATATAATATATAGATATATATATATATATTATACGTATATATAGCTTATCTATACATATATATACATATATATAGATATATTATATACAGATATATATAATATATAATATATCCATATCCTATCTATATCTACATATATATATATAGATATATATATATACATACATATATATATATATATACATACTACATATATATATATATATATATATAACATTACATATATATATATATTATATACACATATCTATATATAATATATATAATATATATATATATATATATATATAGATACACATATATATATATATATATATATAGTACACATATAATATATATATATAATATAGATATATATATATTATATATATATAATATACACATATATATATATATATATATATATATATATTAATATATATATATATATATACACATATATATATATATATATATATATAGTCATATATTATATATATATATATTATACAATATAATAATATATATATAATATATATATATGTGGTTATATAGTTATATATATATATATATTATATATATCTAATATATATATATGTGTTATATATATATATAAATATATATATATACACAATATAGGATATATATAATATATATATATCTATATATATATATATATATATACACATATATAGATATATATATACACATATATATATATATATATATATATATATATATATATCTATATATATATCCCATATATTATATATATATTATATATATATATACACATATAAAATATATATATATATTATATATATATATTATATATACACATATATATATCTCTTCTAATCCTTCTCTAGATATATCTATAATACACATAGCTATACTCTCTATCTATATCTATATATATATCATCTATATATATATACACATATATATATATATATTATCTATCTATATAATATATCTATATATCGATGTATACACTATATATATCTACTAATATATATATACTCTATCTATATCTCTATCTCTACATATACACTATCTCTCTATACTATATCATACTCTATATATATCATATCCTATATACACATATATATATATCTATATTATATATATAAATTATATATATACACCTCAATATCTATAGTACTCTACATCTATATATCTATCTATACCTATCTCTATCTAATCTATCCCTATCTAATCTATATATACATATATACTAGACATATATATACATATATATATATATCATATATGTACCTATTAATATACAATATATACCTATATCTATACCTATATATACATATATATATCATTATATATATATATAGTATACATATATATACAGATATATTATATATATTATATATATATATATATATATATATACACATACATACATACACACCTATTCCTTATTGAACTTTGCAAATTTCGTAGTTGAATTTAAACATACAGGCACTGGGCAAAGAGTTCTTAATAATCAAAGAGCATGTAGAGAAAATATAATATCAATGGTATATTTTTTTTACAAGCCATGAAATACTGGTGGGTGTCTTTATGGACATATAATTTAATTAATATTGTACATGATTAAGTATACTGCAAATTATATTTAAGTAAATATTTTAAATCCAAAACACACACACACACCTCTCTTTTCCTCCTTCCCTTCTCTCCCTCCTATCTTTTTTTTCCCTCTTTTCTTTTCCCTCTCCTCCTTTTTCCTTTTTCCCTCCCCTCCATCCTCACTTTTTTTTACTCTCTCCCTCCCTCTCTTTTTTTCTCCCTCCCTCTCCCCTCCTTCCTGCTTGTTTTTTTCCACCCTCCCCCCTCCCTTTGCTCTCTTTTTACTCCTGGTACCACTTTCCCCGCCTTCCCCCTTTTTTTCCTTCCCCTTTCCCCTCCTGTACCCCATTTTTCCTTCTTTCCCTCCTTCGTCTGTTTCAAATCAATCCCCTCCCTCTTTTCCACCCTCCCCTCCCTCCTCCCTCCTCTTTTTTTCCCTAACCTTGGCCCTGTACTCACCTTTTTTATATACTCCCTGGCCTCTTACACTCCTTTTTTAACAACTTTTCACAGTCCCCTCCCCACCTTTTTCCCCCCCCCTTCCTCCTTTTGAATCCCTCTTTCCTGTCATAAGACTTTCTGGATTGTTTTGTTCAAACAGAAGGTCACCCCCCCCCCTTATTCCCATGAGACCCATCACACTTTTAATGCGTGGTCCCCCCTTCCTAGGTAAACGATGGAAAATGAAAAAATCCTCAAAGATGATCGAATATGATAAGTCCCCCTTGGCAATTTCATTTCAAGTAAAAAAGGCTCAAAAGTTTGAAATGGTCAAGAAAAGAAAAAGAAAAAAGACAAAAGAAAAAACTTATTCCGATTTTTAATTTTTTTTTTCGCTTGTTCTATGTAACCTCCGACATCCAATAATTCAAAATAGCTAGAACCAAAAAACAATAATTTTTTTTTTAATTTGCTGTGGTTTTATATAACTTTCACTATAAGCCTTGTGTTCCCTCTACCGTTGCAATTTGAAGGACAGTTTTTTTTTTTTCTGGTGTTTGGCAAAAAATCCAAATGTTTTTTGGAAATGCCATTGAGATTTTGGCAATATTGAAAACATAACAAAATATTTTTTGTAAATACATTCCTGTTTTTTTTCTCTCCAGTAAATGTTTTACAACTTTTTGAAGGTCCTGAAGAGCCAGAAAAATCTGAATTTGTGGAATTGTTGTAAAATTTTTTAAATAATTCCCCATAATTTTGACACCCGTACACAGGGAAAGGCCAGACAAACGAAACCAAGCCGCCAAATTGAGTTTTTTTTCGAGTACCCCCCCTGCCAAGCATCATCCCACGTGGGGAAACTTCCCCCAAGTGCTCCCCGTTTTGACTCCAAAGACCACCGCCAACTGACAGGTGTCAATCCTTCTTATCCCCCTTCGGACAAACCTGGCATCCATGACCGTCATTGTAATAATACACTGTGAAGGATGGGAAAAGGTAGGTTTTTTTTTTTCCCCTCGAAATTTCCTTTTTTTTAATTCTGTAATACCCTTTTTCTATGGTTTTTGTTTTTTGGCGTTTGTTTTCTATTTGTGTAAAAATCTTGTCACAATCCAGTCCAGTCAATTAGCCAGTTTCCCCCCCCCCCCTTTGGTTCACCACCTGTCCTGTTAATCCCTCTCTCTCTCCCCTCCTCCTCTCCCTCTCTCTCCTCCTCTACGTCCTCTCTCTCCCCTCCCCTCTTTCCTCTCTCTCTTCTCGATCTCCCCCACTCCACTTCTCTCCCCCCTCTCTCCTCTCCTCTCCTCTCCCCTCCTCCTCGCGCTCCCCCTCTAAATTTCTCTTCTCACTTTCCTCTCTCTTCCTCTTTCCTCTCCCCTCCCGGACCCCTCCTTTTCCACCCCTCTACGTCCTCCCTCCATTTCTTCACCTCTCCCCTTTTCTCTCTCTCTTTCCTCAATTCTCTCCCTCCTTTTCTCTTCCTCCCTCCCCCTACCTTCATTCTCCTTTCCTCTCTTTTTTTCCCTCCTCTCCTCCTCATCCTCCTTCCTCCTTTTCTCTCCCTCTACCTCCCCATTCTCTTCTCTTGCTCTCTCTTTTCTTCATTCCTTCTCCCTCTCCTTTTCCTCCTCTCTCTTTCCTCTCTCTTCTCCTCTTTCCTTTTTTTCTCTCATCTTTCTCCTCTCCTCCCCCTCTCCTTCCTCCTCTCTTTCCTCTCTCTCTCTCCATTCCCCGTCTACCCTCTTTTCTCTCTCCGCCTCTCTCATTTACCCCTTCTCCCCTTCACCTTTTTCCCCTCTCCTCATCTCCTCATTCTCCTCTCTCTTTCTCTCCTCTCCTACTCATTCCTCCTCTCTTTTCCTCTCTCCCTCCTTCTCAATTCTCCGCTCTTCTCCTCATTCTCCCCTTCTCTTTCCCTCCTTCTCTCCTCGTCAATTCGCTCTCTTTCCTCTCTCTCTTCTCATTCCTCCTTTTTACCTACTCATCTTTCTCTTCCTCTCTTCCTCCATTTCTCTCCTCTTTTCTCCCTCCTCTTTCCCCGTCCTCTCCCTCTTCCTCCCCTTTCCTCATTTCCCTCCTTCTCTTTCCTCCTCTCCCTCTCCTCCAAATATTTCCTCTTCTTCTTTCTCTCTCCCCTCTCCCACATTCCTCCTTCCCTCCCTTTTCCTCCCTCTCCTCATCATTTCCTCTTCTCTTTCTCTCTCACTCTCCTCCATTACCCCTACTCTCTCTCTCATTCTTCCCTCTCCTTTTTCCCCCCTCTCTCCTCCTCCCTCCCACCTCTCATTCTCCCTCTCTTTTCCTCCACCTCTCCTCTCCTCCATTCCTCCCTCTCTTTCTTCTTCCTCCTTCTCCCTCTCAATTTCTCTCTCCCCTCATTTCTCTCTCCTCTCTTCCCCAGTTCTTCTCCTCTTTCCTTTCTTCCTTCCATCAATCCCCTCCATTCTCCCCTCCTCTTTCTCCCTCTCTCCACTCCATCCATTCCCCCCCCTCTCGCCCCCTCCTTTCCCTCTCCTTCTCATCCCTCTCTCCTCTCTCTCCTCTCTCTCCCCCATCTCCCCTCCCCCTTCTCCCCATCACTCTTACATCCCACCTTCTCTACTCTCTCCTTCTTATATCCCTTACCTCTCTCCCTCTCTCCTCCCTCTCTCTCTCCATTCTTAATCTTTCTTTTACTCCCCCCCCTCTCTCCTCCTCCTCTGTACTCCCTCCCTTCCTCTATGCCCCGTAAAGCCCTTTTTAATCCACCCCCCAATTTGATTTTCCCTTGGTCATATTGTCCCCCGCCATTGTCCTCGAAACCCCATTCAAAACCACGGGGCGCCCCCTTGTCTCCCCCCCCAGAATCGGTTGCTGGCGGCTTTTTCAACCCAGGCCGACCCGGGCCCGGTTTTCCCCCCTGAATGCCCGCCCCCCCTTCCGCATAAAAGGCCCCTTTCAAACGACCCCGGCTTGTTGGCCACAGCGCAGTGGGTGGTGGGGAGGCCAACGGACGCCTTCTAGGTCCCTGGTTTAACGTTGGGGATGGGCCCTTTACCCAGGGAAAGGAACCGGCACGAGCAAAGGCCCCCACCCTCCCAAGTGGTTCCAGTCCGATCTGAAGGGTTAGCTTAACGGCGAGGGCCCGGATGTTTTTTGGGAACCCGTAATTCTGCTTTCGTTTTTTAGCGGGTTTTTTTGGGGGTTAGTGAAATAATTGGTGGTGGGTGGTGGGTTTTGGGTTGGTGGGGTTGTGTGTGTTGTGGGTGTGTGTTTGTGTGGTGTTTGTGTTTTTCCGTGGTGTGGTGGGGTGTGTGTTGTTGTGTTGGTTGGGGGTTGTTTTGGTGTGTGGTGGGTGTGGTGGTGTTTGTTGTGTGTGTGGTGTTTGTTGAGTGAGTGGGGGGGAAGGAAAATGAAAAGAGAAGAAGAGAGGAGAGAGAGAGAGAAGAGAGTGAGAGGGAGAGAGGAGAGAGAAGGGAAGAAAGAAAGAGAGAGGGGGAGGAGGAGGAGAGAGAAGAGAAGGAGAGAAGAGAGAGAGAGAAAGTTGGTGATAGTGAGTGAAGGTGAGTGGAAAGTGGGGGGGATGGAAGTTGGTGTGGGGGTGGTTTTTATTGCCTGGTGGGGAAGTTGGGTTTTCGTTGGCAGCTTATATTTCCCCACCTGGGTTTTAATTTTTATCCCTCCTCCCCTGAACACCACCCATCCCCAGCCTCCCATTACTACTTATAACTTACGGGGGCCGGCCCCCCCCTCATCACAGGGGGAGAATCGCCCGACCCCAGGCCTGCGCGCCCCCCAAAAACGGAGGCGAACCGAAACCCCAGTCCACTCCACCTTCCCCAACGTTCCCTTTGCCCTGGCGAAAACATCCCCATGGCCCGCATGAACAACCAGCGCCCTAAGCGGGAAAGCCCCATCAAAAGCCCCCTTCGGCCCCCTCAAAACCGGCCTTTTTTGCTTCGGAGAACGGTGGAAAGGCAGGCATCCCCCTTTCTTCTGGCCCCAGAGGGGGTTTCGGGGCTCACGTTCATCCTGCCCCCGTAAAAAGGCCCCGCTTTAGCCTCCCCTGCACTGGGGGCCCACCAGCCTTACCCTCTGGCAGATTGTTTTTTTTTTTGTCAGCCCCAGCCCCCCAGAACTTAGGTTCCCCCTGTTAATTTAGTTCCCCCCTGGTCCCAGTCCCCCCCCAGTTTCCGTCAGT
This sequence comes from Penaeus monodon, assembly GCF_015228065.2. Taxonomy (NCBI): domain Eukaryota; kingdom Metazoa; phylum Arthropoda; class Malacostraca; order Decapoda; family Penaeidae; genus Penaeus; species Penaeus monodon. The sequence goes on along the minus strand of NW_023650813.1, from coordinate 308 downwards.
CCAGTCAGAAATTTTAAAGTCCAAGTCATTTTCATTCATACTTTTTTTTTTTTCATTCAATAAGTTTCTGTCTGTTGTATATTACCTGTTTTCCCCTCATTTTGTTTTTCTAATTACATATTTTTTCCATCGTCCTTTCTCTCTCTCTCATCCTTGCTGCATTCCGCCCTCCCCCGCGGGCCCAGCGCTTCAGTGTGGGCCGCGTGTTCGAGATGAAGATGGACAAACCGAGAAAGAACAACGGCGTGACCATGTCAGGTGCACGGACCGAGCTTCCCGCCAAGGGGGGGGAAGCCCCCCCCCGGGGC
>NW_023650812.1:116336-128905 GCF_015228065.2 Penaeus monodon | reverse complement strand
CACCAAAGTGTAGCGGGGCCTGGGTGCCCGGGTCGGGGGGGAGGGGGACCAGCGGGGAGGCGTAGGTCAATTTAGGCAGGAGAATCCTGTAGATATTTGAACTCCGGGAGTGAACCCAAAGGCTTGAGGCACGCACATGTAAGCCTGTACAAGGCGACCTCACATTCTCTGACGTGCTGGTCAGAGAGCTTATCGTCAGCTTGGTGGAACGGACTACGTCGAGCGGATGGTTGTCCGCTGAGGATGGGGGGGGGCGGGGTTGGGAATGTCGAACTGCACACAACTTACTTCTGCGACTAAAGTGACGTGATTTGTGGTGGCGGAGAGGAGGTTGTCGGGAGGTGCGCTGGATGGCGAGTGTCAGGGAGGACATCATGGCGGCGTGATGTCGAGTCATCCACGTATTTCCAACGGTGCTCGGTATCGAGGAGTCAAAGTCAAAGTCAATACACTTCATTCCATTAAATTACAGTGGTTATTCTTTACATAAATACATTAATTCATCTGTGTTTTTAAGAGGTGTTTTTTTTAATTCCGTTTTAAAAATTAAAGAAGCTTTTAATGTCTCTTATATTATCTGGTATCATGTTCCGTATTTTGGGTCCACGTATTTCCCATTTGACGTGCCACTGTATAGGTATTCGATCTCTTAACAAAAAGGGAATTTACTTGACGTGTCCGGGACACTGATGTGATCCCTACGTTTGTAAAGGCATTAACCATTTTGGATAATTCCATGAATGATTTTGTAAATGAATACACATGTGTCATAGCTGCATTTAAAATTTAACTTTTAACCATTTCAATTTTTTATATGTGGGGTGATGTGATCAGGTTTACTGATATTACCTATTTGCTACTCTGGCAGCAAAGTTTTGTAATTTTTGCACTTTTTGCATCTGGTCTTGTTAGCCGATCCCAAATTTTTAAATTATGCTTAGAGCTAGAGTTTGCACAACCATGATTATAGTTTCAGTAGTGATTTGATTTCTTATGTGATTAAGATATATCAGGGTAACCCACTACCTTCCTGTGTATTTTGTCAACGTGTGGCTCAAATGTCATGAAGCTGTCTAAGTGTACTCCTGATTATCACCGAAGTGCTTCGGTTTGATAGAGCAGCCTTAAAATTCTATGATTGTGTCATTGGGAATTCTGGCTATGTTCTGCCGACTACCTATGAAATACATTGATTTTATGGGGGTTTTAGTTAAGGCCATTGGGGTCAAAATATAATTTTGCTTGTGTAAGAGTAATGTTGAGGTGTTTCAAATTTAACATGTTTAGGTTGTTTACTGAGTCACTATGAAGAAACTGTGAATCATCGGCCTACTGCACTAAAAGACAGTTATGGGCTATTATTGATAAATCATTTATGAAAATTGTAAATAGGATAGGACCTAAAATAGAGCCTTGCAGAACACCAAAAGGTACTTTTGTTTTGATGACATATCATTATTGATTCTTACCGATTGGGTCCTTGTATCAAAATAATTTTTTAAACCAAAAGGTTTTCAATTTTATGATTTACAAATTTTGTTAAGGAGAAATTTCATGGTTGACACTATCAAAAGCCTTAGAAAAGTCGCATAATGTGAGCAAATTTACCTGATTTTTGTGTATGTTATTATAAATTTCATCAGTAATTTGCAGTAAAGCTGTTTCAGTAGATAAACTATTTCTAAAACCATGTTGTGTTTTAGACAATAAGTCATTGGCCTCCAGGAAACTCGTCATTTGATTTGCTACAATTTTTCAAAAATTTTTGGATAGATAGGGAGTATAGAAAATAGGGCGAAAATTGTTGACAATTGTCTATATCCCCCGATTTGAAATTGGTGTTACTATAACCTGTTTCCAAAGCGAGGGAAAGGGACACCATAACAAGAGAGGTGTTAATAATGACCGTCAGATAATGTACAGTTTGCAGGTAGACTGTCTCTGATAAAGCGCAAAGCAATGCCGTCTGCTCCTACAGCATTTGTTTCGCGAAGATATTTTATTACTAAGATGATTGTTTCTATGTCCACTGGTTGTGGTCTGAAAATTTAGTTGTAAGCCTTGCCCGATCTGTGTTTTGTTGTAATGTAGAGGCAATTGTTTGCTCATAAGTTAGTTTTCCAATTTTTGAAAAAAAGTAATTAAATGGTGGGTCTTTGTATGGGCCTTATGAAATCATTTATGAGGTGTTTTTTGTGAGGCACTAGTGTTTTAAACAATTTTCCATGTTTTATTAGAGTTGTCGTTATATTCTGTGAATTTATTCTGAAATAATTTTTTTTGCACGTTGAATTAGTAATTTTACTTTTTTCTTTTTGACTTTAATAATCTACCTGAAGGGCGGCCTCATTTCTGTTACTTTTAAGGGTTTGGGTGGGCATTGTTTCTATTGCTAAGGGTCCCCTGAATGTCGTCATTTATCCAGGAGCAGAGGGACGTCTGACGGTTCGTGTTACGTAGGGAGCCAGTGCATCAATGCTGCTTTTAATAACTTCTTTTAAGGATAGTTACTTGGTCGTTTACATTATCTGTCAGTGAAATATTTGATAGAGTACTTTCTTTAGACAAGATAAGTTTGCAGAAAGATTGAGGGTTATAGTGTTTGAAATCGTGAAAAGTTTTTATTACTGGTGGTCGCTTTGTTTTCTTTATATTTAACGTCATCGTGATAATTTTCCAATGGTCAGCAACATGACACGGATGACATCGAAGTGAATAATGATGTCTGGTCTGTTAGTTATTTTTAAATCAACAGAGAAGAGGTGTTTTCTTTTAATTCGTGTAGGCTTATCTATTATTTGTTCAAATTTATTTTTCTTAATCATTTTAGCTAACTTAGCATTAGATTTTTTTTAAAACCCTCATTCAGGTCGCTTAAGATGAAAAGCGGTTTCTGTATTTAAAGACATTTCTCAAAAAACCCTTTTTCAATGTATTCAAAAGATTCAGGGGTAGCATGGGGGCCCTACAGCCAGCGCAATAATGAAAAAAGGGAAAGCAGGTTGCTTTGTACGGTAACCCAGACATCTTCTACAGCAGTATTGCTAACTGCTGTAGCAGATATCCTGTTTGACTTCAGGATATCCCGAAAACATATATACATACTCCTCCTCCTCGCCCTGCATCACATCTATAAACTTTAAAATTTGGAATATTAAAGAAATTACAGTCCATTTCCTGGTGAGCCATGTTTCACTATGCATAAAATGTCTATGGTTCTCTCCTCAACTAGCATTTTAATTTTCCCCAAATGTCCGAGGAGAGATTGAGCATTTATTGCCCCTATTTTTAGGACTTATGCGATCTGGTCTTTAACTCAAGAAGGGGTTTGACTCGGTGCATCGGGAATCGCTATGGGAGATCCTGAGGCTCGGGGAATTCCGACACAGATTATTGGCCTGATAGCAAGCCTCTATAATGGTACTGAAAGTGCTGTAAGTGTTTGGGGGGGGTATGTCGAACTTCTTCCCTGTTAATTAGGGGTGAGGCAAGGCTGTGTCCTTGCACCCACACTTTCAAACACTTGTATGGACTGGATAATGGGCAGAGCTACTAGCCAAAGTCAGTGCGGAGCAAAACTAGGCAATATTAAGGTCTCGGACCTTGACTTTGCCGACGATGTTGCCATCCTATCTGAGTCCTTGGAGTCCCCTTGTGGCGCTCTTGATGCATTTAGCAATGAGGCGAAGCCCCCAGGCTAGAGGTCTCCTGGACCAAGACCAAGATTCAGGACTTTGGGGGCCTGTTAGGGGAAACCCCTTCAGTCGATCCATGCTTGTGGCGAGGACGTTAAAGTCACAGAAAGTTTTACATACTGGTAGCGGAGTCCATATCTCTGGGTTGTCAGAACCAGGAAGTCAGTAGACGGATTGGTCTGGCAAAAAGGAGCCATGAACTCGATCAACAAGACGTTTGGAGATGTCGGTACCTATGCAGAAGGACCAAGCTGCGTGTCTTCAGGGCCTTGATACTTCCGTTTTGCTCTATGGAAGCGAAACCGGACGCTATCCAGTGCCTTGGAGTCTCGCCTTGATGCCTTTTGTAACAAGTCCCTTCGCCGGATCATGGGGTACAGTTGGCAGGACCCCGTGTCCAACCGGCGGTTACACCCTGAGACTGGCATGGGACTGTTACTTGCATAATCCGGGATCGCCCAAATCAGGCTATATGGCCACCTAGCTCGCCTCCCTATGGCGACCCTGCCCCCCAGGTTGTCTCTCTGCGAGACAACCCTGGGTGAGGAGACCTGTGGGACGTCCTAGGAGATCATGGCTTGGGCAGCTCGACGAGACCTGTCGTGAGGAACTAGAGATGGGCCGTGTGCCTGCCTGGAGACTCGCCTCGAGGGATCCTCGTGGCTGGAAGCGAAGGGTGGATGCGGCCATGCGCCCCCGTTGGCGTTAGCCCCTTGATGATGATGATGCGATCTGGTCACTGGTAACGCTGACGGCGTTGCCTTGTCAAAAATTCTGATCGCGCTTGTACTTTTTTCTGTTTTTAAGAATACTTAACATGTCAGGGGAAAGCATCAGAGTCTATAAACAGATCGGGCTTTATGTCCTTTCCCCTTACAGACACCGTGAAGCTGGCGTAGTAGTCATGTGTCATCACTGTCTTATGGGCTTTCACACGAAATGTTTTCAAACTTTTCAGATAAGTGTTGTTCTCATGTCCTCTTCGTTTGTGTCTGGGTGACAACTGGTTTAAATAGAGGTAGACTGTTTTTTGGGCGATCTGCTCCCTTCAACGGCTTTGGTGTTTGGTTTTCTCTGTCTTTTTTCTCTGGTTTCTTGATATTACTTTGGTGTAACCCGTCTTCATCAACATCTTGTGTAGACTTTGTTAGTTCTGCATAGTTGTTAATGATGACTGGTGGCACAGCTGGAGGGGGGGGGCAGTCGGTAGAGCGGTAGCCCCTTCCCCCTGCTGCTGAGCTGTTTCCTCCCGTGGCGGTTGGGGTCGAGTGGTTCAAATTTTCTGTTTATTCTTGTTGTTCTGTTTTTTTTCTAAAGCTCCGTTTGGGTGTTACTTGTATAAAAGCTTCAACCTTGGTCTTCTCTGGTGTGTTGGTTTTGGGTCTGACGACGGGAGGGGTCTTAGTTGACTTGGGGGAGGCGGGGGAGTCTATGGGCCGGGGTCTGCTGGCTAGGAGCGCCGGGTGAGGGGCACGTGGATGGCTCAGCAGAGCTGAAGGTCAGCGAGTCAGCAAGGGCGCGAGGCAGCTGGCTGGCCGCGGGCAGCGAGAGAGGGGAGGAGGGTTTTGGGGGGGGAGTGCGGGTCGTGGGTGGGGCGTGGGGGTGTGGGGGGGGGGGTTGGGGGGTGGGGTAGGGGGTGTTGTGACTGGGGGAGATGTAAAAGGGAAGGTTTCGTAGGTGGTCTGATCACGGGTGGGTATGGGAGGTAGGGGGGTTCCTGTGTGACCCATATGTCCTCTGCTTGCTTTTGCTCTATAAAATTTTTTTAATGGACAATTGCTGTTCGGAGAACATTCCGATCAAACAAGTCAATTTTGTTCTCGATCAAATTTTGATCAGTGAAGGAGGGCCCATTACAGGTCTGTGTTTCTTGGTCTCTACTCTTTTGGAAAAATTTAACAAAAGGAGTAGAAATACCTGATTTCTTAGGCGGTGACCAATCTATTGGGGGAGTGTCGTTTTAGTTGTTGCGAAAAACTACGTTTTGATTATCGACACACTGATCAATCATTGTGTCCACGATAAAGGGTTTTTCATCCGTTTGGTGTCCCGTGTCGTATTCCTGGTTTTTCTGGAGTCTGATAAACTGATTACAATGTTATGGGGTTGTTCGATTTCAGCCCGGGCCTGTAATATTTTTTGATTTGATCACAGATGACCGACCTTGCCCAAGACTTTTTAGTAGCCACGAAACACAGAATTGTGTTCAGCACTATTGTTACACTGCCGAACTGATAGATTACTTTAACAAACTGATTCCGTTAATCATGACTAGGAAGCATAGGGACCATTCTAGTCCCCTGGGGGACTCCGCAAAGTGAGTGGCAGAAGGCTGGAGACTTGACCTGCACACGCACGGCCTGTTGCCTGTTGGAGAGAGAGTCTGCCAGCCAGGGGATGAGGCACTTCCTGATGCCCGTGAAAGCTGCTGCTTTTGAGATGACCGTAGAGTGGTCCACCAGGTCGAAAGCTTTCTTGAAATCTATGAAGATGCTGGTGACGGAGGATTTGCGCTTGTCGAGGTGGGCGTGGACGAAGTCGAGGAAGCTGCGAGGGCAGTGTGTGGTGGAAGAGGGCGCATGTTGCCGAACTGCCGATTGTCAACGCTGGGCGCGAAGTCCTGGTAAGCCCAGTCGGCGACAAAGCTTTCACACAGCAGGCTAGGCAACAGAGTAATGGCGATGGGTCGTAGTTCGCCGAATGAGGCGGGGCTTGGGTTTCCCGATGGCGGTGACAAATGTGGTCTTCCATTTTTGAGGGGGCACTTGGACTGTTGCAATGAGGCGTTATTTTGGGAAAAGTAAGAGGAGTGGCAAGTTCCATTGCGAACTCCTTGATGAGGTGCATTGGCAGGTCAATGGGAGTGGTGGTCTCTTGACGCGGATTTTTTCCCAGCTTCTGAAGCACCTGGGACTGACTGACTTTGGGAGCAAGTGAGCGGGCCGGCCGGGGGGGGGGAGGCGGGGGGTGTCCAGGGGGGGGGTAGCGCTGACAAATTGAGGCGAAATGGTCATTGAGAGCCTCTCCCTGCTTCACGGGGGCCTAAGGTTGCGGGTGCAGGGAAAAACGTGCACGGCCGATTTGCAAGGCCGCACAGCTCCCGAACTTTTCCGTACCATTGGCTGGGCTGCAGGTGTTGTAGTTTTGTTGTGGTTGAAGGTTTTCTTGGCTGTTTTTTTTTCCCCTGATAACTGTGTTGTGGATTTATTTGTAGGCAGTGATGTTGTGCGAGTGGAAGGCTTGATTTCTCTGTTGAATGAGGCATTTGATGCGGCCATGATCCAAGGCAGGGCCAAAGGGTGTGTACTGAGTGCTTTTCCAGAAAGAAGTGGTGAAAAGCCGTAGTGACGGTCGAGAGATAGTAGTGCCACTTGTCCTCCACATCAACAGCGGTAAGAACGTCAGTCCACGGGTGTTGGGTAATCCATTGAGGACTGTGTGAGTGGCCTGTATTTCCTGGTTTTGGTCTGCTTTGGCTGAGAGACGGTGGGCAAAGGCAGCCATAACACTGATACGTGTCTGCTGCGGCCGACAGGAGAATATGGTAGAAGAGGATGGTACCAGTCATGTAAATCAGTAAGGATCAAATCCAGGATTCTTTGTTCATAAGTGGGAAAGTTTACAACTTGTGACAGATGGAGCTCATTTTGCAGGTCGAAGGTGTCTATTTCATTAAAATCACCAGATATTATCATCTTGCATGACGGGTATCGCACGCGCAGGTCAGTGGTGTGGGTCAGGTGGCTGAGTAGCAGTTGTTTAGTGAGGGGTGGTAAATCACACAGCAGATGAGGGACGCGGCGAGGCGAGGGTGGTGAGGAGGGTTGACCAGCACCCACAACACTTCCAGGTCAACCGGAACTTCCACGTCCAAGGGGGTGGGCGAGAGGTCATTTTGGGACAACAGGAGGACCCCTCCTCCACGTTTGTTTGTGCAGAGGCGATGGAAAATGCTGTAGCCAGGTATATGTATGGTATCAGCCTGGATTTGCCACGCCTCTGTGATGGCTACAATTCCGGGGATTTAGAAGTGATGATAGTGTGCAGCTCGTCTATTTTGTTGTTGAGGGGTGTGACATTAGACAGGAGGAAACTTTGGGAAAACTGTACCAGAGTCGGGGAACTTCAAAAAGGCGGGAGGTTTAGCTGGTTGGGCCCCTTCTTTTGGGTTGTTTCCCAGTCCGGAGTATGGGAATGCGCTGTTGAGTGTGACGGGCCCCCTTGCTGCCCGGGGATGAAAAATGTCTAAACTCTTTAATATTTGTATCACTTCACTGTTTGGGTATCCACAATTGTTTTTAAGAGAATTTTAAATGTTTTTCTGTTGTACCGAAGAAGCACCCTGCTAAAATCACGAACACAAATCCAGAGAAAGAGGGAAGGGGCGAAAGGGAATAAGTGGGGGCCGATGTATCGCAAGTAAAGCTCAAATTACTTAGAAAGTACACCGACACTATGGAATTCACTGAAAAACACTGCACAGCACTGTGTACTAGCCAAAGTGAAATCTAAAAATTCTAGGAGCAGAAAAACAGGTGAGGCCAACAGCCGGGGCCTTGGCTGCCCAGGAGCGCCGATTTGCACGTTTGTTTTGTACGGCGTCAGGTCAAAGTGTCTTCCATGTTTTAACTCTGTGGGGGGTTCTTTGCTTCTAAGACAGTGGGCCAAGGCATCCTGAAAGGCTTGCCACTTACGCCTTGTTTTTTTCCCCATCTTGGATTTGGTTGTGGCATTTGGGCTGGGCCAGCATCCATTAGGGTAGTAACAGTGCCATAATGTCACTTGGACAGTCTCATCGACCACCATGTAAATCTCCCCACCAGACCCGCTGTGGCTAGGTTAAAGTCTAGGACCCTCCTCTGACCATGCATTGGCTCTTGGCTGGGAAAGAGCAATCTCGGGGAAAGTCTCAAGCACGTTGGCTATGTGATGGCCTGCTGCATCCATGCCCTGCAGGGAGCCAGGATGGGGGGTGTGCATTGAAGCCTTCCTCTATGATCACTAGGTCTTGTGCTGCAGTAGCACAGACCTGGCTGATGTCTAAGCTCCCACAACCTGGCCCGCTATACACATTTTATAGCTTGAGGGGGTCCCCAGCCCGGGGAATCTCATCAGCAAGAGATTCAACATCCTCTCCCCCAGTCTGGTGCATCAGCTATTGTGGGCAAGGGATTGTTGCTCTGACCAGGCTGATCAAGCCTCTTTTGCCAGCTATGCTTGGCAGCATGAAGACATGAAGCCTGAGAAGCAAACAGTCCCCTCTATTAATTTCTCCTGGCATCGCTAAACCCTCCAGGGCTCCCGTCTCCACAGCACACACGGGAAATGCCACGCACGGCAAACGTGTGGGGTAGATTTGAACCCCTGGGGAGAGCCCAGAGGGGATGCCCTTCCACCTACAAGATAGGCATAATTGTTTGGAACCCTTTCTTCCTCCCTCTAATGCGAACACAGCCACCCAAACGTTGTATCACCTCAGAGAGGGAGCTCTAGTCCTGTACCTCAAAGAGGAGGTTCCGGTGGCAGGACCACGAGTGTCAATTTTTTGGCGAGCATGCGGTATAACTACAATATGGAAGATATGAGGTCAGTGGCCGAGTACGCTGATTGGCCAACGGCTGTATCCCGCTCTCTCGCGCCCGTGGCGAATCAGAAACTGACAGCATCCCACCGCCTGTACAATGGTAATTATGCCGACGAGGCTGTGCTGGTGCTGAGTGAGGTGATTGTGGGGATGACTCGGTGCAGAGGGAAACTATGCCGAGCGAGGCTGCGCGGGTTTCCGAGTGAAGTGATTGGGGGCGTCTGCCACACACTCAAGGACAAGATGGAAGAAGTAAAACCAAGATTGGCAACAGCAGTCAAAATCGAGGCAAAGAACCTGCAAGAAAGAGATGAGGAAGTAATCAATGTACAGGAAAATGTTAAACAGATTGAAAGCAATTTTTGAAGCAACCAGTCTCAAATAATGAAAGAGGCAAAAAACGTAACCACTACATTGCCGATGTATCTAAAGTAAAGGAATGGAGAAAGTTAGAAAAAAAACATCAAGATCACAAAGGAAGAAATAAAAACACAGCTTGCAGAGACGGCAAGAAAAATAATTCAAGTCATACCTTGGGCAACATGCAAGGAATATTGCAAATTTGGCTGATAAAACAAGGGCTGAAGAAAAAAGTTGTAGAAAATGACATCGAGCGATACAAACGATTGTTAATATTGTTAATATTCTCAAAGTGATAAATCCCGAATCCTCGGAGCAGAATATCATAGCCCACAGGACGTTGTAATTATTCGAAAAGGGGGAAGGGAAAAAACCCCTTTTAAAAGGGGACATTCATGAATAAGCAAATGATAACCGGTGTAATAAAGAAAACAACCACACACGAAAATAAGAAATCTGGATAAGAGAAAATATGACAAAGATGACAAAAGAAAAACTGCAGAATAATTGGAAGAGGTAAAAAAAGAAAAAAAATGGACCGGAGCAGAAAAAAAGTTCAGTTTACTAGTTTACTATCGGAACCAAAATGTGGAGACAGACAATCATTAGCCTTGCTGCCAAAAGGAATACCGAAAGATTATGTATAGTTTATACAAATATAGATGGTTTATGTTGAGATTATTAGAACTAGATGCAGTTATTGAAAGTAATAAACCAGATGTAATAGCATCACTGAACCCAAAACTGGATCCCTCCGTAGATGATGTAACATTAGGACTCAGAGACTACACTATTTGGAGAAAAGACAGGGCAAATGTAAATGGAATGGGGTAGCAATATTAAAAAGGGAAAGGAGGGGAGATTCAACAAGATCCCATAGTAGAACTAAAGAATTGAGGTGAAACAGAGTAAATAAAAAACAAACACTTCTTACATCGGTGTGGTCCACAAGAAAATTTAAACAAAGACTTATTCAAGAAACGTTAAAGAGTGAAAGAAGTTTCAATTTCGGAATCTGATTAAAAGGAAATTCTTGTAACAGGGGATTTTAAAAAGCAAATTGACTGGAAAGTTTCGATCCCAGAGACCAGCCAGATTCGTGGAATGCAAAATTACTAGAAGTTACAAATGACTTTTGTCTTTTCCAGAATGTAAAAGACCATACAAGGATAAGACCGTCTATGCTTTACCTAATATTTACAAAGCATAAAGATGACATTAAGAATATGGAGTACTGCCCTCCTCTAGGAGAAAGTGATAATTTAGTAATTAAGTTGAAAAAACTGTCTGCTAAAAGGAAAAAAAAACATCGTGGGTATGGGAAGAAAAGGAAAGTACAATTACAAGAGAGATAATTATAGAAGACTTGAAATTCTTGATGGTATAAACTGGGAAAACCCCCCCCTGAACAAAGAGAACCGTGATAGGGCCATATTCTAAATTTGCGAAGTCTAAAAAACAAGAAGTAAAAAAAAAAATTGTATCAAGATTTAAAACTGAAGCAAGAATGGCCAAAGCTGGTTCAATGATAAATGCAAAAAATGAGGACACATACAACTCCATAGGAGAAAGTTCAGAAGACATACATCTCAGGTAGCGTATGAAAGGTATAAAGTAGAAGAAATGAGTATACCCAAACCATGAGGCAGGCGAAATTAGATTTTGAAAAGGATATAATCCCAATAAATATAGAAACCAACCAAAGGTCTTCTTTAACTACATAAATAAACAAGACTAAAAGATATCAAATTAGCGCCATCAAAGACAATAACATCGTTTATACTAAAGGAAGAGGGAATGTTGGGAAAACCTTATTGAGAAATTTCAGTGTTTGTTCAGTGCTCATACTTTGAAATCGCAAGTAACCGAACAAACGTAAATCAGAATATCGAAAGTATCACACTCGAAAAGAATGAAATAAAAAGGGCTTATTGTAAGGGTTAGACAAGAGTAAAGCAGAGGGACCAGATGATATCTAACTGCGTCCTGAGGGAATGTGCCAAAGAATTGTGTACTCCGTTATTGTTAATTGTCCAAAATTCAGTGAGACAAGGAAATCTTCCAAAAGATTGGAAACTTGCCAATGTTACACCTTTAAAACAAGAAAGGACAAAAAAAACCCTCTAATTTATAGATCAGTTTCGTTTAACTAGTGCAGTAAGCAAGCGTTAGAAAGGATAATTAGGAAACACGATATGATATCAAAAAAACAATTTGGGTTTTTTGGGTAGGAAGGTCATGCGTAGCAAATTCCTCTGTTTTCTAGGACAGAGTTTCTCAAAATATTTCAAGAAAGAGACGGCTAAGTAAGGATAAGTCCGATATGCGAGCTTAGCCTCACCCCGGGGTATGCCCATGAGTCCTTACCCGCCTTGGTGCCCAGCCACAGCAGTAACAACTGCAAAATTCTCGCGCCTGGGCGGTTTCGCGCCCTGCCCAGGGGGCGAGGGGGCCGACCGTTAAACCACTGTACTACCCCAGGGCTAAGAGACGGCTGAGTGGAGTGTGCATACTTAAACTTTAAGAAGGGATTGATAGTGTCTCATAAAGACATTATGGAAATTAGAACACCTAGGTGGAGTGAAAGGCAAACTCCTCGAATAGATGGAAGACTTTCTTCATGAAAGATGAGAAACCCTAATTGAGGGAAGCACTCTACATGGCGACGAGTAACTAGCTGAGTACCTCATGGCGCCGATTATGTTTAATATTTTCATAAATGATTTAGGGCCAAACATAAGCCCAGGTAGTTATCTGAATTCGTATGTTTGCAGACGGCGCGAAATTGCAAAAAAAAGTATATTTGACGATGTCTCATGGGCAATGCCTCCAAAGTGACATCGACACCTTATTCATTTGGAGTTGTACTGAAAATGGAATTTTAAAATCATAAATGCCATGTGTAGGTAAAGTAAAGTTGAATAAAAAAG
>NW_023650812.1:106327-116236 GCF_015228065.2 Penaeus monodon | reverse complement strand
TGTTCTAGGTCCTCCAACTAGCATTTTGTTCCTCAAAATGTCCGAGGAGAGATTCTTTATATGCTCTATTTTTAGGACATTATGCGATCTGGTCTTTAACTCAAGAAGGCGTTTGACTCGGTGCATCGGGAATCGCTATGGGAGATCCTGAGGCTCAGGGGAATTCCGACACAGATTATTGGCCTGATAGCAAGCCTCTATACTGGTACGGAAAGTGCTGTAAAGTGTGGTGGGGGTATGTCAAAACTTCTTCCCTGTTAATTCAGGGGTGAGGCAAGGCTGTGTCCTTGCACCAACACTTTTCAACACTTGTATGGACTGGATAATGGCAGAGCTACTAGCCAAAGTCAGTGCGGAGCAACACTAGGCAATATTAAGGTCTCGGACCTTGACTTTGCCGACGATGTTGCAATCCTATCTGAGTCCTTGGAGTCACTAGTGGCGGGCTCTTGATGCATTTAGCAATGAGGAGAAGCCCCTAGGCGTAGAGGTCTACTGGACAAAAGACCAAGATTCAGGACTTTGGGGGCCTGTTAGGGGAACCCGTTCAGTCGATCAATGCTTGCGGCGAGGACGTTGAAGTCACAGAAAGTTTTACATACCTGGTAGCGGAGTCCATATCTCTGGGTTGTCAGACCAGGAAGTCAGTAGACGGATTGGTCTGGCAACAGGAGCCATGAACTCGATCAACAAGAGCGTTTGGAGATGTCGGTACCTATGCAGAAGGACCAAGCTGCGTGTCTTCAGGGCCTTGATACTTCCAGTTTTGCTCTATGGAAGCGAAACCTGGACGCTATCCAGTGCCTTGGAGTCTCGCCTTGATGCCTTTTGTAACAAGTCCCTTCGCCGGATCATGGGTACATTTGGGCAGGACCACGTGTCCAACCGGCGGTTACACCGTGAGACTGGCATGGGACCTGTTACTTGCATAATCCGGGATCGCCAACTCAGGCTATATGGCCACCTAGCTCGCCTCCCTATGGACGACCCTGCCCACCAGGTTGTCTCTCTGCGAGACAACCCTGGGTGGAGGAGACCTGTGGGACGTCCTAGGAGATCATGGCTTGGGCAGCTCGACGAGACCTGTCGTGAGGAACTAGAGATGGGCCGTGTGCCTGCCTGGAGACTCGCCTCGAGGGATCCTCGTGGCTGGAAGCGAAGGGTGGATGCGGCCATGCGCCCCCGTTGGCGTTAGCCCCTTGATGATGATGATGCGATCTGGTCACTGGTAACGCTGACGGCGTTGCCTTGTCAAACATTCTGATCGCGCTTGTACTTGTTTCTGTTTAAGAATACTTTAACATTGTCAGGGAAAGCATCAGAGTCTATAAACAGATCGGGCTTTATGTCCTTTCCCCTTACAGACACCGTGAAGCTGGCGTAGTAGTCATGTGTCATCACTGTCTTATGGGCTTTCACACGAAATGTTTTCAAACTTTTCAGATAAGTGTTGTTCTATGTCCTCTTCGTTTGTGTCTGGGTGACAACTGGTTAAGTAGAGGTAGACTGTGTTTGGACGATCTGCTCCCTTCAACGGCTTTGGTGTTTGGTTTTCTCTGTCTTTTTTCTCTGGTTTCTTGATATTACTTTGGTGTAACCGTCTTCATCAACATCTTGTGTAGACTTCGTTAGTTCTGCATAGTTGTTAATGATGACTGGTGGCACAGCTGGAGGAGGGGGGGCAGTCGGTAGAGCGGTAGCCCCTTCCTCCTGCTGCTGAGCTGTTTCCTCCCAGTGGCGGTTGGGGTCGAGTGGTTCAATTTGCTTGTTATTCTTGTTGTTCTGTTTTTTTTCTAAAGCTCCGTTTGGGTGTTACTTGTATAAAAGCTTCAACCTTGGTCTTCTCTGGTGTGTTGGTTTTGGGTCTGACGACGGGAGGGGTCTTAGTTGACTTGGGGGAGGCGGGGGAGTCTATGGGCCGGGGTCTGCTGGCTAGGAGCGCCGGGTGAGGGGCACGTGGATGGCTCAGCAGAGCTGAAGGTCAGCGAGTCAGCAAGGGCGCGAGGCAGCTGGCTGGCCGCGGGCAGCGAGAGAGGGGAGGAGGGTTTTGGGGGGGAAGGATTGCCGGTCGTGGGTATGGGCGTGGAGGGTGTGGAGGAGGGGTTTGGGTGGAGGTAGAGGGTGTTGTGACTGGGGGAGATGTAAAAGGGAAGGTTTCGTAGGTGGTCTGATCACGGGTGGGGTATGGGAGGTAGGGGGGTTCCTGTGTGACCGATATGTCCTCTGCTTGCTTTTGCTCTATAATTTTGTTAATGGACAATTGCTGTTCGGAGAACATTCCGATCAGCAAGTCAATTTTGTTCTCGATCAAATTTTGATCAGTGAAGGAGGGCCCATTACAGGTCTGTGTTTCTTGGTCTCTACTCTTTTGGAAAAATTTAACAAAAGGAGTAGAAATACCTGATTTCTTAGGCGGTGACCAATCTATTGGGGGAGTGTCCGTTGTAGTTGTTGCGAACACTACGTTTTGATTATCGACACACTGATCAATCATTGTGTCCACGATAACGTTTATCATCCGTTTGGTGTCCCGTGTCGTATTCCTGGGTTTTCTGGAGTCTGATAAACTGATTACAATGTTATGGGCTTGTTCGATTTCAGCCGGCCTGTAATATTTTTTGATTTGATCACAGATGACCGACCTTGCCCAAGACTTTTTAGTAGCCACGAAACACAGAATTGTGTTCAGCACTATTGTTACACTGCCGAACTGATAGATTACTTTAACAAACTGATTTCCGTTAATCATGACTAGGAAGCATAGGGAGCCCATTCTAGTCCCCTGGGGGACTCCGCACGTGAGTGGCAGAAGGCTGGAGACTTGACCTGCACACGCACGGCCTGTTGCCTGTTGGAGAGAGAGTCTGCCAGCCAGGGGATGAGGCACTTCCTGATGCCCGTGAAAGCTGCTGCTTTTGAGATGACCGTAGAGTGGTCCACCAGGTCGAAAGCTTTCTTGAAATCTATGAAGATGCTGGTGACGGAGGATTTGCGCTTGTCGAGGTGGGCGTGGACGAAGTCGAGGAAGCTGACGAGGCAGTGTGTGGTGGAAGAGGAGCGCATGTTGCCGAACTGCCGATTGTCAACGCTGGGCGCGAAGTCCTGGTAAGCCCAGTCGGCGACAAAGCTTTCACACAGCAGGCTAGGCAACAGAGTAATGGCGATGGGTCGTAGTTCGCCGAATGAGGCGGGGCTTGGGGTTTTCCCGATGGCGGTGACAAATGTGGTCTTCCATTGTGATGGGCACTTGGACTGTTGCAATGAGGCGTTTATATTGGAAGTAAGAGGAGTGGCAAGTTCCATTGCGAACTCCTTGATGAGGTGCATTGGCAGGTCAATGGGAGTGGTGGCTCTCTTGACGCGGATTTTTCCCAGCTTCTGAAGCACCTGGGACTGACTGACGTGGGAGCAAGTGAGCGGGCCGGCAGGTAGGCGGGGAGGCGGGTGGTGTCCAGGGGGGGTAGCTGCTGACAAATTGAGGCGAAATGGTCATTGAGAGCCTCTGCTGCTTCACTGGGGCTAAGGTTGCTGGTGCATGGAAACGTGCACGGCCGATTTGCAAGGCCGCACAGCTCCCGAACTTTTCCGTACCATTGGCTGGGCTGCAGGTGTTGTAGTTTGTTGTGGTTGAAGGTTTTCTTGGCTGTTTTTATTTCCCTGATAACTGTGTTGTGGAGTGATTTGTAGGCAGTGATGTTGTGCGAGTGGAAGGCTTGATTTCTCTGTTGAATGAGGCATTTGATGCGGCCCATGATCCAAGGCAGGTCCAATGGGTGTGTACTGAGTGACTTTTCCAGAAAGAAGTGGTGAAAAGCCGTAGTGACGGTCGAGAGATAGTAGTGCCACTTGTCCTCCACATCAACAGCGGTAAGAACGTCAGTCCACGGGTGTTGGGTAATCCATTGAGGACTGTGTGAGTGGCCTGTATTTCCTGGTTTTGGTCTGCTTTGGCTGAGAGACGGTGGGCAAAGGCAGCCATAACACTGATACGTGTCTGCTGCGGCCGACAGGAGAATATGGTAGAAGAGGATGGTACCAGTCATGTAAATCAGTAAGGATCAAATCCAGGATTCTTTGTTCATAAGTGGGAAAGTTTACAACTTGTGACAGATGGAGCTCATTTTGCAGGTCGAAGGTGTCTATTTCATTAAAATCACCAGATATTATCATCTTGCATGACGGGTATCGCACGCGCAGGTCAGTGGTGTGGGTCAGGTGGCTGAGTAGCAGTTGTTTAGTGAGGGGTGGTAAATCACACAGCAGATGAGGGACGCGGCGAGGCGAGGGTGGTGAGGAGGGTTGACCAGCACCCACAACACTTCCAGGTCAACCGGAACTTCCACGTCCAAGGGGGTGGGCGAGAGGTCATTTTGGGACAACAGGAGGACCCCTCCTCCACGTTTGTTTGTGCAGAGGCGATGGAAAATGCTGTAGCCAGGTATATGTATGGTATCAGCCTGGATTTGCCACGCCTCTGTGATGGCTACAATTCCCGGTGATTCAGAAGTGATGATAGTGTGCAGCTCGTCTATTTTGTTGTTGAGGGATGTGACATTAGACAGGAGGAACTTTGGGAAACTGTACCAGAGTCGGGGAACTTCAAAATGTCGGTAGGTTTAGCTGGTTGGGCCTTCTTTTGCTTGTTCCTAGTCCGGAGTATGGGAATGCGCTGTTGAGTGTGACGGCCTCCTTTGCTGCCCCGGGCATGAAAAATGTCTAAACTCTTTAATATTTGTATCACTTCACTGTTTGGGTATCCACAATTGTTTTTAAGAGAATATAATGTTTTTCTGTTGTACCGAAGAAGCACCATGCTAAAATCAGCGAAACACAAATCCAGAGAAAGAGGGAAGGGGGCGAGGCAATAAGTGGGGGCCGATGTATCGCAAGTAAAGCTCAATTACTTAGAAAGTACACCGACACTATGGAATTCACTGAAAAACACTGCACAGCACTTGTACTAGCCAAAGTGAAATCTAAAAATTCTAGGAGCAGAAAAACAGGTGAGGCCAACAGCCGGCCTTGGCTGCCCAGGAGCGCCGACTTGCACGTTTGTATTGTACGGCGTCAGGTCAAAGTGTCTTCCATGTTTTAACTCTGTGGGGGTTCATTGCTTCTAAGACAGTGGGCCAAGGCATCCTGAAAGGCTTGCCACTTACGCCTTGTCTGTTTTCCATCTTGGATTTGGTTGTGGCATTTGGGCTGGGCCAGCATCCATTAGGGTAGTAACAGTGCCATAATGGTCACTTGTGACAGTCTCATCGACACACCATGTAAATCTCTCCACCAGAGCCGCTGTGGCTAGGTTAAAGTCTAGGACCCCTCCTCTGACATGCATTGGCTCTTGGCTGTTGGGAAGAGCAATCTCGGGGAAAGTCTCAAGCACGTTGGCTATGTGATGGCCTGCTGCATCCAGTGCCCTGCAGGGAGCCAGGATGGGGTGGTGTGCATTGAAGCCTTCCTCTATGATCACTAGGTCTTGTGCTGCAGTAGCACAGACCTGGCTGATGTCTAAGCTCCTACAACCTGGCCTGCTATACACATTGTATAGCTTGAGGGGGTCCCCAGCCAGGCGAATCTCATCAGCAAGAGATTCAACATCCTCTCCACAGTCTGGTGCATCAGCTATTGTGGAGCAAGGGATTGTTGCTCTGACCAGGCTGATCAAGCCTCTTTTGCCAGCTATGCTTGGCAGCATGAAGACATGATAGCCTGAGAAGCAAACAGTCCCCTCTATTAATTTCTCCTGGCATCGCTCAACCTCCAGGGCTCCCGTCTCCACAGCACACACAGGGATGCCACGCACGGCAAACGTGTGGGTAGATGTGAACCCCTGGGGAGAGACCAGAGGGGATGCCCTTCCACCTACAAGATAGGCATAATTGTTTGGAACCCTTTCTTCCTCCCTCTAATGCGAACACAGCCACCCAAACGTTGTATCACCTCAGAGAGGGAGCTCTAGTCCTGTACCTCGAAGAGGAGGTTCCGGTGGCAGGACCACGAGTGTCAATTTTTGGCGAGCATGCGGTATAACTACAATATGGAAGATATGAGGTCAGTGGCCGAGTACGCTGATTGGCCGAACGGCTGTATCCCGCTCTCTCGCGTCGTGGCGAATCAGCACTGACAGCATCCCACCGCCTGTACAATGGTAATTATGCCGAGCGAGGCTGTGCTGGTGCTGAGTGAGGTGATTGTGGCGGATGACTCGGTGCAGAGGGAAACTATGCCGAGCGAGGCTGCGCTGGTTCCGAGTGAAGTGATTGTGGCGTCTGCCACACACTCAAGGACAAGATGGAAGAAGTAGAAACCAAGATTGGCAACAGCAGTCAAATCGAGGCAAAGAACCTGCAAGAAAGAGATGAGGAAGTAATCAATGTACAGGAAACTGTTAAACAGATTGAAAGCAATTTTTGAAGCAACCAGTCTCAAATAATGAAAGAGGCAAAAAACGTAACCACTACATATGCCGATGTATCTAAAGTAAAGGAAATGGGAGAAAGTTAGAAAAAAAACATCAAGATCACAAAGGAAGAAATAAAAACACAGCTTGCAGAGACGGCAAAGAAAAATGAATTCAAGTCATACCTTGGGCAACATGCAAGGAATATTGCAAATTTGGCTGATATAAACAAGGACATGAAGAAAAAGTTGTAGAAAATGACATCGAGCGATACAACGATTGTTAATATTGTTAATATTCTCAAAGTGATAAATCCCGAATCCTCGGAGCAGAATATCATAGCCCACAGGACGTTGTAATTATTCGAAAAGGGGAAGAAAAACCCTTTAAAGGTGACATTCATGAATAAGCAAATGATAACCGGTGTAATAAAGAAAACTAACCACACACGAAGATAAGAAAATCTGGATAAGAGAAAATATGACCAAAGATGACAAAGAAATACTGCAGAATAATTGGAAGAGGTAAAAAAAGAAAAAAAATGGACCGGAGCAGAAAAAAACGTTCAGTTTACTAGTTTACTATCGGAACCAAAATGTGGAGACAGACAATCATTAGCCTTGCTGCCAAAAGGAATACCGAAAGATTATGTATAGTTTATACAAATATAGATGGTTTATGTTGAGATTTATTAGAACTAGATGCAGTTATTGAAAGTAATAAACCAGATGTAATATGCATCACTGAATCCAAACTGGATCCCTCCGTAGATGATGTAACATTAGGACTCAGAGACTACAATATTTGGAGAAAAGATAGGGCAAATGTAAATGGAATGGGGTAGCAATATTAACAAGGAAAGGAGAGAGATTCAACAAGATCCCATAGTAGAACTAAAGGAAATTGAGGTAGAAACAGAGTAAATAAAATAACAAACACTTCTTACATCGGTGTGGTCACAAGAAAATCAACAAAGACTTATTCAAGAAACGTTAAAGAGTGAAAGAAGTTTCAATTTTCGGAATCTGATTAAAAGGAAATTCTTGTAACAGGGGATTTTAATAGCAAAATTGACTGGGAAAGTTTCGATCCCAGAGACCAGCCAGATTCGTGGAATGCAAAATTACTAGAAGTTACAAATGACTTTTGTCTTTTCCAGAATGTAAAAGACCATACAAGGATAAGACCGTCTATGCTTTACCTAATATTTACAAAGCATAAAGATGACATTAAGAATATGGAGTACTGCCCTCCTCTAGGAGAAAGTGATAATTTAGTAATTAAGTTGAAATACTGTCTGCTATAGGAAAAAAAAACATCGTGGGTATGGGAAGAAAAGGAAAGTACAATTACAAGAGAGATAATTATAGAAGACTTGAAAATTTCTTTGATGGTATAAACTGGGAAACTCCCCCCTGAACGAAGAGAACCGTGATATGCCATATTCTAAATTTTGCGAAGTCTATAAACAAGAAGTAAAAAAAAAAATTGTATCAAGATTTAAAACTGAAGCAAGAATGGCCAAAGCTGGTTCAATGATAAATGCAAAAAATGAGGACACATACAACTCCATAGGAGAAAGTTCAGAAGACATACATCTCAGGTAGCGTATGAAAGGTATAAAGTAGGAAGAAATGAGTATACCCAAACCATGAGGCAGGCGAAATTAGATTTTGAAAAGGATATAATCAATAAATATAGAAACCAACCAAAGGTCTTCTTTAACTACATAAATAGCAAGACTAAAAGATATCAAATTAGCGCCATCAAAGACAATAACATCGTTTATACTAAAGGAAGAGGGAATGTGTGAAATCCTTATTGAGAAATTTCAGTGTTTGTTCAGTGCTCATACTTTGAAATCGCAAGTAACCGAACAAACGTAAATCAGAATATCGAAAATATCACACTCGAAAAGAATGAAATAAAAGACTTATTGTAAGGGTTAGACAAGAGTAAAGCAGAGGGACCAGATGATATCTAACTGCGTCCTGAGGGAATGTGCCAAAGAATTGTGTACTCCGTTATTGTTAATTGTCCAAAATTCAGTGAGACAAGGAAATCTTCCAAAAGATTGGAAACTTGCCAATGTTACACCTTTATACAAGAAAGGCGACAAAAAAAACCCTCTAATTTATAGATCAGTTTCGTTAACTAGTGCAGTATGCAAGCTGTTAGAAAGGATAATTAGGAAACACGATATGATATCAAATAAACAATTTGGGTTTTAGGGTAGGAAGGTCATGCGTAGCAAATCTCCTCTGTTTCTAGGACAGAGTTTCTCAAATATTACAAGAAAGAGACGGCTAAGTAAGGATAAGTCCGATATGCGAAGCTTAGCCTCACCCGGGCTATGCCCATGAGTCCTTACCCGCCTTGGTGCCCAGCCACAGCAGTAACAACTGCAACTTCTCGCGCCTGGGCGGTTCGCGCCCTGCCCAGGCGCGAGAGGCCGACACGTTACCACTGTACTACCCCAGAGGCTAAGAGACGGCTGAGTGGAGTGTGCATACTTAAACTTTAAGAAGGCATTTGATAGTGTCTCATAAAAGACTATTATGGAAATTAGAACACCTAGGTGGAGTGAAAGGCAAACTCCTCGAATAGATGGAAGACTTTCTTCATGAAAGATGAGAACCGTAATTTGAGGGAAGCACTCTACATGGCGACGAGTAACTAGCTGAGTACCTCATGGCGCCGATTATGTTTAATATTTTCATAAATGATTTAGGGCCAAACATAAGCCCAGGTAGTTATCTGAATTCGTATGTTTGCAGACGGCGCGAAATTGCAAAAAAAAGTATATTAGACGATGTCTCATGACAATGCCTCCAAAGTGACATCGACACCTTATTCATTTGGAGTTGTACATGGAAAATGGAATTTAACATCAATAAATGCCATGTGGTCAGGTAAAAAAGTAAAGTTGTAAAGTAAAAATCGTCCACTAAACAAATACAAGTTAGTTGACGTAAGATTAAACTAAGTAGATAAAGAAAAAAACCTAGGACTAATCATCAACAGGAACCTAAGCCCAGTTGATCATATAAATAACAAGGTTCATAAAATGCTAGGGCTGATTGCTAACATGAAGAGGGCATTCGTGTATGTGAACTAAGACATGGTAAAGAAGGTTATTACAGCCATCAGAAGACCTGAGTATGGTGCAGTGGTATGGGGTCCACACTTAAAAGAGGATATAGATAAACTAGAAAGAGTTCAAGGAGCAGTCACAAAATGGGCACTTACTCTAAGAGATATGAGCTACGAAGAAAGACTATAGCAAATATGTCTATATGACTACTTTGGAAGAAAGAAGAAAAAGAGGTGACATAATAATGATGTTCAACTAAACTACAGGAAGGGTGAAGTTAGACAAAGAAGACTTTATAATTTTGAACACAAGAAGGACGAGAGGACACAAAAAAATTGAAAGCAAAAAGAGGCGAGAAAAAGGGGCAAAAATTCAATTTTCCAAAAATGAACTATTGAAAAAAAACCCTTTG
>NW_023650812.1:104527-106227 GCF_015228065.2 Penaeus monodon | reverse complement strand
CATTTTTTTTTAATTATCCCATTTTATCTTCTATTTTAAAAAAACCAATTTTAATTTTTAAAATTTTTAATAAAATTTTTTAATTAATAATTTTTAAAATTTGTTTAAAAAAAACTATTATAAAAAATTTAAAAAATTTTTTATCGTTATTTGAAATTTATTACAGATATAATATATTTCTCTACAATTTTCTCTTTAATAACAATAATAATTAATAATAACAAAAAATATTGAAAACTATTATGATTTTTTTATTTTAAATATCATTATCACATTATGATAAATTTTTGGAATAAAAAAAAAAAAAAGTAAAAATAAGAAAAAAAAAACGATAATAAAATAATATCTTATTATTATTATTTTTATTATCTTATTTTATTATTATTATATTATTATTTTTTACTATTTTTACTAAATTGTTATTAAAAATTTTATCATCATTATTTAAATTTTTCCCCTTATTAAAAAAAATTATCATTATAATAAAATTTCTATAAAGTTTTTTTCATGATGTCTAATTAATAAAAAGGGTGTTTTTAAAATTATTTCCTAATAATAGCGAACTGATCGAAAACGATTTCGTTTTTTTTTCCCTTTTTTTTAAAATGGACAATACCCTTATTTTTATCATATTTTATCATTATCATTAAATTTTATCATCATCTCTTCATTATCACATTTGCAATTTTTACATTATTATCATCATTTTCATATTTAAATTTTAATAATTATTTTTTAAAACAAAAATAACGATATTTTAATCTTATTTTTATCCTTTTTTACTTTTTATCGCTATTTTTGAAATTTATTCAGATTTTTTTTTCTTTAAAATTTTAAAATACTATTACTACTATAAAAATATAAGAAAAAATAACAATTAAATTTACTTTATAAATATTTTATCATTTATTTTTGATTATCTGTTATAAATATTTTTCTATTAAAGCTAAATGAAAATAAAATAATGATAAAAAAAAAAAAATGATAAAAATAATTATTATTTTTATTATTATTATTATTATTAAATAAAATAATAATAATAAAAATAAAATAAAATAAAAATAACATTGATAATAATATAATAATAGTAATAACAATAATAAAAATTCATTATTATTTCTTATTTTTATTATTTTATTATTTTATTATTATTATTATCATTATTTTCATCATAATCATTATTATGATTATTATAATTATATAGTTATATTATTACTTATTATTATTATTATTACTATTATTATTATTATTATTTTATTATTTTTTTTATCATTATTATTACTTTTTAAGTATATTATAACTGTGATAATAATAATATAATGATAATAATGATCTTAATAATCATAATAGTAATTATAATATTAACATTCTTATTATCATATTATATTATTGTTGTTGTTGTTTTTGTTGTTTTATTATCATTATTATTATTATCATTATTTTTATTATTATTATTATTATTAGTATTATTACTATTACTATTATTATCATTGTCATTACTATCATTTTTATTATTATTATTATTATCATCATCATTGTAATTTTCCCCATTATTATCAAAATTATCATTATAATAGCAATTTTATTTAAAAATCCATAATTGTTATGATTCATAGGATGGTGTTTATTATATCATTATTAGCCTAATAATTACACAAATCATGATTGAAATCGAAAAAGGATATTTTGGCTTAGACTCT
>NW_023650812.1:92027-99527 GCF_015228065.2 Penaeus monodon | reverse complement strand
GTTCGTAAAAACCCCAAACGATATTTGCCCCCTTACTTTCACAATTCTTCCATTTTTTTCTACGCTATCCCAATCCTGTTTATAATTATGCAATCTTTGCCGCCGATTCTCTATGTGATTCAACACAATTTAAACCCTTTATCCTCCTCATTTCCGATAACTGTCCCAGTGCCTTTTTGCCTTTTTGATACCATCTACTCCACATCCCCTTTTCCTGTGTATACTTCTATGCTGGATCTTTCCGAATAATAAAGGAGCTTTTTGCCTATGCTGAATACTAGCTAAGTTTCTAAAATTTCCAAAAGTCCTATTCACCTACAATTGTTTTCCTCTATTATTACTTTCTACTTACTTGATTTCCGCCGTCGGTATCCCATTTTACTTTATTTTTGCACAGCCTCCATCTACCTTCCCAATCGTGATTTCCTCGATATATCAGAAATACAAAAATCCACAATTAAGCCTAATAAACAGCAAACTGTGCTCCCTGTCATCTTTCAACACCAATTATTAAATATGAGCAATCGAGAGAAACGCTCGCTATTCATTGTAAGGTTGAACTTGATTAATTTCTTAATTTTTTTCCTGGATGCCCTCCACCAGTACAACCCTTTGTGGATTCACCTCTACGTTGTTGCTCATTTTACAATTTTAGTATTAAAACGAAAACTATTACCATCTTAGATTTATACTAATCCTCACAACACAAAACAAATATAAAATACAAATTATGTTATCAAAAAATAGAAAAAGCACTATAATTCAACAAAATAATTAATCAGATGACATTAAATTTTTGTTTCACTGGTGCCCATAACGTACCCTAACCGCTATAGTATCTGTCTCTTTCTTCCCATATCACACAAAATGTCTAGTGTTGTGGCTTATCCTCACTTTTGTCTTCCCTTTTTTCATCTGTTCTGCTCATCCTCACACTGGCCTCGGCCCTCCTCGTGCCTCTCGTCTCGCATCTTGCACCTGGCACGCCTCACTCGTGCGTCTCGTACGGTGCGCAATTGTGACGTGGCAACGGCAATTCTATACCACAGCCAAAAGCCCTGTCAGTGTTATAAACCCTACTTTATCCGTTCTTTACTTTATTTATTTTTCTTTGTCAAGTCACTTTTTCAACGTTTATAACAACATCGTCATTCTTACCGAGGATGTTTTAGATACACTTTCGGCCTGTTACCCCCTCGGGTGGTAGGTCTCGTCTGGGCAGCTGTTCGAGTGTGATGGACTCAACTTTGGGATCCCTGGACATTGCTATAATTATTTTCATATCTTGGTTGTCGTCTATTTTGTTTGTTTATTATTTCTCGTTCAATAATTTCATTATCATTATGGTCACATTTCATTATTTTCTGATTTCTAATGTTTATTTTTCTATGGTCCAATAATATCAGCCTTATTTTAGGTCACTTATTTACAACATCTACAACATTCCTCGGCAATCGGGGGGGGGGGGGTAATTTTAAATATGTATGCACCCAGGCATTTCTAGTTCATTCACCCACTGCAACATTTTATTTCATGCGAATGCACACTTCTTTATACGTCACTGCTTCATGGGGCTTTTCATTCACAACGCCTATCTCATTCTAATCTCTACGTCCTATGGTCTTAACTAGTTCAACGAGTCTAATTGACTTTTCAACTTGTCATTTACTTCATTCCGCATTGCCCTTCCTATTCCTCGCTTCCATTTCATTTTAAATATTTATTAATATATACATATATATTCATATATATAAGGCTATATAGAATTATATGATCTATATACTATATTATTTATATATATTATAATACTAATGCTTATTACATTTACATATATATATCCATTATATAAGATATATAATAGATATATATATATATATGTGTGTTGTGTGTGTGTGGTGTGTGTGTGTGTTTTGTACAACAGACTCGCACCACACACACACACCACACACACCACACACACACACACACACACAACACACACAACACACCACACACCATACTATATATTTATAAACATCATATGTATAATATATGTATGTGTGGTTTGTGGTGTTGTGTTGTGTGTGTGTGTGTGTGTGTGTGTGTGTGTTGTGTGTGTATGTGTGTGTATTTATCTATACTATCTATCTTCTATCCTATCTATTATCTATCTATCTCTCTCTCTCTCATTCAAATCTTCATCTCTTCTTCTCCCTCTCTCCTCTATATATATAATATACACTACATATATATATAGTATATATGTGTGTGTTGTGTGTGTGTATGGTGTGTGTGTGTTGGGGTTGGTGTGTGTGTGTGTGGTGTTGGGGTGTGTGTGTGTGTGTGGGGTGTGTGGTTGTGTGGTACATGCACCCACCACACATTGTGTGTATGTTCGTACATATATAGAAAATATTACGCATATGACACAAGACATACACCATACACACACATATATGATCCCATATACTATACTCTACATTTTATGTGCGCGTGCACGGGTGTGTGTGTGTGTGTGTGTGTGTGTGTGTGTGTGTGTGTGTGTATGATCTTATCTAGTTCTTACCTAAGCACAGATGGTTCCGTCTGTTATATTTAAATTATCATGTAACTTTTGAACTGATGTCGTATTTATAATATATAATATATCATATCTATATAATATATATATATATCTATCTTTATTTATGTATATGTATAGTTTATTTTATGAAATATATATATTCTATATATATTGTGGTGTGTTTGTTGGTGTGTTGTGTGTGTGTGTGTGTGGTGTGTAAAACCACACACTCACACACATACACCACACACACACACACTAAACACAAACACACAGACACACCAAACCCTCCCACACACCACACATCATTCACACACCACATATATAATATAACATATATATCTTATATAATATACTAATATTATATATATATATATTTATAAATGATAAATATTCATCGTATCATATCATATATCTATATATAATATATATATATTATATATATGTAATATATATGTGTGTGGTTGTGTTGGTTGTGTGTGTTGTGTGTGTGTGTGTTGTGTGGTGGTTTGTGTGTGTGTGTGTGTGTGATTTATTATATATACTATATATATATGCATATATACATAGTATATCTATATATTTATGTATATATATATATTATATCTATATATATTATATATATTATATTATATATGATAATATATTATTATATGTATATATATAACCTTTATATATAATATATATATATATATATTATAATATATAATATATATATATATAATATATTATATATATATAACATCACACACCACACCACAACACACACCACACCACACAACCACACAAAACCCACCCACACACACACACACATATATTATATATATATATATATATAGTACTATTATATATATATATTTTATACGTATTATATTATTCATTTATAAATGTATATTATTATTATATATTATATATAATATATATTATGTATATATAATATGTGTTGGGTGTGTGGTGTGTTGTTGTGTGTGGTGTGTGTGTGTGTTTTGTGTGTGTGTGTGTGTGGTTGTTGTGTTGAGTGTGTGTTTACCACACACCACACACACACACACACACACACACACCACACACACACACACCACATATTATATA
The DNA here is from genome assembly GCF_015228065.2 of Penaeus monodon. NCBI lineage: Eukaryota > Metazoa > Arthropoda > Malacostraca > Decapoda > Penaeidae > Penaeus > Penaeus monodon. Next base: position 95,893 of record NW_023650812.1, on the reverse strand, counting down.
TATATATATACTATATATATACATATACATTACAATACATACTACATATTATATATATATATATATATTATATATATATTATTATATATATTAATACTGTATCACAGTTTCAAAGTTACATGATAATTTAAATATAACAGACGGAACCACTGTCTTAGGTAAAACTAGATAAGATCATCCCACACACCACACACACACACACACACACACACACCCCGGCACGGACATAAGTGTATAGTATATTTGTAACATATATGTGTTTGTGTGTATGTGTGTATGTCTGTGGTCATTTCGTAATTTTTTATATATGTACACACATACACACATATTTGGTGTGTGTTGCAGACACCACACACACACACACACACACCACACCACACACACACCACACACACACACACTAACCACACACAACACACACCACATACACACACACCCACACTTATTATATATATTATATATATATATATATATATAAGAGAGAGAGAGAGAGAGAGAGAAATATCGAGAGAGAGAGAGAGTAGGAGAGAGAGATAGATAAATAAATAATAGATAATATAGATAGTTATAGATAAAATACACACACATACACACACACACACACACACACGACAACACACACCCCACACACACACACACACACACACAACAACACACATATATATATATATATATATATATATATATATATTTATATGTGTGTTGTGTTGTGTGGTGTGTGTGTGTGTTGTGTTGTGGTGTGTGTGTGTGTGTGTGTGTGTGTGTGTGGTCGAGTGTCGTGTACACACACACACACACACACACACACACACACAACACACATAATATATATATATATATATATATATATATATATATATATATATGTATATATATATGTAATGTATATATATATATAATATATATATATATATATTATATATATATATATATATAATATATATGAAGGGTAAGGATTGAAGAAAGTGACAAGTCGGAATAAGGTCAACGACAGTTGAAAGCATTAGCCTATGAAAGCGTAGTGACTACTAGAGTGAATAGATGCGAGTCGAATGTGAATGAAGCCCCATGAAGCATGACGTATGAAAGCGAAGTGTGCATTCGATGAAATAAAATGTTGATTGGTGAATGAATTAGAGAATGCTGGGCATTATATATTTTTAAAAATATTCCCCCCCCCCCCCCGAAAATGTTGTAATGATTTAAATAAGTGACCTAAAAAAAGGCTGATATTCATGTGACCATAGAAAAAATAAAAAAATTAGAAACAGAAAATAAATGGAAAATGTGACCATAACGATAAATGAAATTATTGAACGAGAAAATAAAATAAACCAAACAAAAAATAGACGAAAACCAGATATGAAAATAAATTACTAGCGAATGTCCAGGGAATCCCCCAGTGTGACGTCCCATTCACACTCGAAAGCTTGCCCAGACGAGACCTACCCACCCGAGGGGGTAACAGCCGAAAGTGTATCTAAAACATCCTCGGTAAGGAAAGCAAGTTGTTATAAACGTTGAAAAAGTGATCTTGACAAAGAACATAAAATAAAGTAAAGAACGAGATAAAGTAGGGGTTTATAACACTTGACAGGGTTTCTGGTGTGGACTGGAGAATTGCCGTGCCACGTCACAATTGCGCCCGTACGAGACCGCACGAGTGAGGCGTGAGGTGCAAGATGCGAGGCGAGAGGCACGAGGCGAGAGGCACGAGGCACGAGTGTGAGGAGAGAGGAACAGATGAAAAAAGGGAGAAAAAGTGAGGATAAAGCCACAACACTCAGACATTTTGTGTGATATGTGAAAAGAAAGACAATACTATAGCGGTTATGGGTAGCGGTTATGGGTCACAAAGTGAAACAAAACATTTAATGTCTCTTGATTAATTATTTTGTTGATTTATGTTTTTCTATTTTTTTTCTTTTTGTATTTTATATTTGTTTTGTGTGTGTGAGGATTTAGGTAATAAATCTAGATGGTAATAGTGTTTCTTTTTAATACCAATTGTTAAACTGAGCAACAACGTAGAGGTGATCCACAAAGGGTTGTACTGGTGGAGGGCCCAGGCCAGAAATTAAGAAATTAATCAAGTTGCAACCTTTACAATTGGTAGCAGAGCGTTTCCTCTCGATTGCTCATATTTAATAATTGGTGTTGAAAGATGGACACAGGGGAGCACATTTGCTGTTTGTTAGGCTTAATTGTGGGATTTCTTATTTCTGATATATCGAGAAATCCGATCGGGGGAACGGGATGGAGGCTGTGCACATCAAAGTAAAAATTGGGAGTTACCGACGGCGGAATCAAGTAGAGTAGAAAGTAATAATGAGGAAACAATTAGGTGGAATAGGACTTTGGAAATTTTAGAAGACTTAGCTAGTATTCAGCATAGGCAAGTAAATGCTCCTTCTATTATTCGGAAAGATCCAGCACTAGAAGTATACACAGGAAAAGGGGATGTGGAGAGATGGATCAAGAAGGCAAACAGGGCACTGGGACAGTTAGTCGGAAATGAGGAGGATAAAGTTAAATTTGTGTTGAATCACATAGAGAGATCGGCGGCAGAGAGATTGCATAATTATAAACAGGATTGGCATAGCGTAGAAGAAATTATGGAAGAATTGGTGAAAGTATATGGGAGCAGAATATCTGTTTGGGATTTATACGAACGAATGGCAGGCAAAAAGCAGGGGAAGCATGAGAGTGTGTGGGAATTTTTAGACGTGTTATTGGGGATGAGCGAAAGCCTTAAGCAAGGTGGAAATTAAATATATCGTAGAATGATCGGAGAATGTGTGGCGAGGAATATGAGAGAGCCAGCATTAGGATTAAAGCTTTAGAGGAGGATAGAGCAGAGGCCAGATGATTCGTTGGATGAGTGGATAGAGTGGATAGCAATAAAAGAGCATGAGTGGAAATCTTTCTCGCAAAGGAAAGATAAAGATGGGAAGGACGAAGAAATGGAGAATGAAAGAAAGAATTCGGAAAAGAAAGAGAGAATTTGTTATAGATGCGGTAAAAAGGGTCATATTATTGCGTGGTGCCCAGAAGGAAGTTTCAGAGATAGGTATTATGGAAAGAACTTGCATACTCGAGGTGACGAAACTACAAATAACGTTAAGTCTGGGGAGACTCGTAATGTGCTAGCCGATACAGCAGCGGAAAACTAGTGAGGCCCATTGGGAGTATAAACCGCCAACCCAAGAGGCCTAGCAGTAGCAATGTGCAAGAATGTGTCACAAGCGGCGGGCAGAAAGTAGGATATCCAATGGTAAAAAGGATAGAAGTGAGACATATAAAAACAAACAGCCCACGGGTAACTGTAAATATTGAAGGTGTAGATGTTGTTGGTTTGTGTGATACCGGGGCAGAAGTTTCTTTAATTAGTTCTGAAGTTTATGAATACTATTTGCGACCATGTGGGATAAAGCTGCAACCGGTTAAAATTAGCATTAGGTCAGTGGGTGGTGGTGTAGTACCGTGTAGAGGTAGTATAAAAGTTACTATTGAAATCTGTGGGGCAAAGGTTGATGCAGTATTCTTGATTTGTGATAGAGTGGGGGAGAGCTACAGTTGTTTGTTAGGCATTGATGTGTTGTCAAAGGTGGCAGAGGTATGGCCGGTAATGTACAATCTATGTAAAGCAAGTGTTAACTGGGAAGAGTGGAAAGACTATATTAGCGATGTGAGGGCACTCCGCAAGTTATATTTAAATGAAGACTGGGGATTTGCATTAACCGGGAAAGCACAAATGCCGGTAATTCCGCCATCTAGTATGAGACTGGTGCCAGTCTGGATCCCGCAATTAAGGCAGGTAAAAAGCCAGGTGGTGTTGATTGAGCCATTGACAGAAGAACAGGAAG
>NW_023650812.1:84527-87027 GCF_015228065.2 Penaeus monodon | reverse complement strand
AGGGAAAAACAAACGCCAAAATGCGTTTTCGATCATGATTCGCGTAATTATTAGGCAAATAATTATAAAAAACACCATTCTATTAATTATGACATGCATGAAAATCTTGATAGAATTCCTATTATAATGATAATTTTGATAATAATGGGAATAATTGAAATAATGATGATAATATTATTAATAACAATTATAGTAATAATAGTAATAATAATAATAATAATAATAATAATAATAATGATAATAATAATAATAATAGTATTTACAATATTGTTATTGTTATTATTATCATTATTATTGTTATTAATAGTAGTATAATTGTAGAGAAATATATTATATCTGTAATAATTACAATAATAACGATAAAATAATTGTTATAATCATTGTTATTATTATTATTATTGTTTTTATTATGAATAAAATTGCTAAAAAGAGATATATGGCAGATAGATTACAATAATAATGATGATAATGATGATAATAATTGCAATAATTGGTATAATAATTATAATAATGATGATAATGATGACAATGATGGTGATAATAATAATAATGATAATGAGAATGATGACAATAACAATAATAATGTCCTTAAAAAAATAATAATGATAATAAACACAACTCTATTACTCATAACAATTATGGGAATTTTGAAAAAAATTGCTATTATAATAATAGTTTTGATAATAATGAGAATAATTGAAATGATAATAATAATAACAATAGTAATAATAATAATAATAATAATAATAATAATAATAATAATGATAATAATAATTGATATTATTATTATTATTACTATTATTATTATTATTATTATTATTATTATTATTATTATCATTATTATTATTATTATTATTACTATTATCATTACTATTGTTATTATCATTATTATGACTTTTATTGAAATTACAATGATAATGATAATAATAATAATAGTAATAATAATAATAATAATAATAATAATAATAATAATAACATAATAATAATAATTGATATTATTATTATTATTACTATTATTAATATCATTATTATTATTATTATTATTATCACTATTATTATTATTATTATTATTATTGTTATTATTATTATTATTATTACTTTTATTGTTAGTATTACTAAAAAAATATATTATAACTGTGATAATAACAATAATAATGATAATAATCATAATCATAATCATAATCATAATAATCATAATTGAAATATTATTGTTATCATTATTATTATTATTATTATTATTATTATTATTATTATTATTATTATTAGTAGTAGTAGTGGTAGGAGCAGTAGCAGTAGTAGTTCTTCTCTTTTAACGGTAGGTTCATGTTTGAGCCGCCGTGGTCAAAGCATGATACTTAATTGTAGCAGTAGTAGTAGTAGTAAAGAAATATAAATCTGTAATAATTGCAATAATAATGAATAAATGTAAAATGATGATAATAATAATTATTATAATATCGTTAATATTGTTATAATAACCGTTATTATTGTTATTATTATTATGATTGTTTTTCTTATGAGTATAATTAATAGAAATATATAAATTGCGGCCATGATTACAATAATATATATGATAATGATGATAATAATTGCAATAAGTGCAATAATGATGATAATCTCGATGATAATGATGAGAATGATGATGATAATGATAATAAAAATAATAATGGTGATAATAAATATGATAATGATAATAATAGTGTCCATTTATAATAAAAACGGAAAAAGAAAAAAAAAACCAACTTTCGAAAAAGTGGCAGAGTTTACGGCAAAATGACTTTTTTTAAAATTTCAGTTATGATTTGCGTAAGTATTAGGCTAATAATGATAATAAAAGCCATTCTATTAATCATGACATCAATGAGAATTATGATGAAATTTCTATTATAGGGATAATTTTGATAATAATTGGGAATAATTGCATTACAGATAATGATAATAATAATAATAATAGCAATAATAATATTGATAATGATAATGATAATAATAATAATAATAATCATAATATCATAATTCTTATTCTTATTTTTATTCTTAGTCTTATTCTTCTTATTCTTATTCCTATTGTTGTTGTTATTATTCTCATTATTATTACTTTTAATGTTAGTATTACAACAAAAAATATAAATTTGATATTAAATATAATAATGATAATAATGATAAGTATAATCATAATAGAAATTAAAATATTGTTTTTGTTATCATTATCATCATTATTATCATTATTATTATTATTATTAATATAATTGTAAAGAAATATATTATATCTGTAATAATTGTAATAATAACGATAAAAAATAAAATAACGATAATAATAATGATTATAATTTAATATGATTATGATTATAATAATTCTTCTTATTATTATCATTATAATTGTTTTTATTATTATTATAATTCTAATATATATATATATATATATATATATATATATATATATATATATATATATATACATATACATACATAAATATAAATATACATATATATATATATATAT
>NW_023650812.1:62027-74527 GCF_015228065.2 Penaeus monodon | reverse complement strand
ATAGCACTTTCAGTACTATTAGGCTTGTTATTAGGCCAAATAGCAAGCCAAGACCAAACTCACGACGGCGTTCCACAATTACTCGAAGTGCTAGTATACGGTCTATTGTGGACTTACCAGGAGTAAATCCAGACTGCTCCGATATCTGATGCCTCAGTAGGAGGTTGCGGATCCGTTTCAGAAGAATGTGGGCGAGAACTTTGCCTGGTATACCGAACAGTGTAATGCCACGGTAGTTGCTACAATCCCAACGATCCTCTTTCCCCTTCCAGAGAGGGATGACCACGCCCCTCAGTAGGTCAGGAGGAATGGTACCAGACTGCCAGGTGGCAGTCAGGACTGTATGCAAGCCACGAGCCATAGCATTTCTGCAGGGATATCACATATGCCTGCAGCATAGGACGTTCCTCGCTGATGGGTGGGTCCGGCTTGCATCCAAGCTAACTGTTGGAGAGTCTACCTGGTAGATTATCATGATTATAATTATTATCATTATTATTACTTGTATTGTCAGTATTACTACAAAAAAGATATACCTGTGATAATAACAATAAATAATGATGATAATAACAATAAATAATGATAATAATAATAATAAAGTAATTATGATATTGTTATTGCTATCATTATTATCAATTATCATTATTATCATCATTATTATTAGTAGGAGAAGTATAATTGCAAAGAAATATATTATATTTGTCATAATTGCAATAACAACGATAAAAAGTAAAATGATGATAATAATAATTATCCTAATATCTTCAATATTACTATAATCTTTGTTATTATTGTTACTATTATTTCAATTGTTGTTATTATAATTGCTAATATATATATATATATATATATATATATATATATATATATATATATATATACATGGCGGCAAATATTACGATAATAATGATGATAATAATTCCAATAATTCCAATAATGATGATAATAATGATGAGAATGATGATGACAATAATAATAATAATAATAATAATGATAATAATAATGATAATAATGATGATAGCAATAATAATGTACATTTATAATAAAAAAAGAAGAAACAAAAGTGGCGAAATCTTGCGAAATATAGCCTTTTCAGAGTCTAGGCCAAAATACCCTTTTTTCGATTTCTATCATGATTTTCGTAAACATTAGGCTATTAATAAACATTAGATTAATCATGATTATTATTAGAACTTTGATAAAATTGCCATTATAATCATAATTTTGATAATAATGGGAATACTTGCAATAATGATGATAATGATAATAACAATAGTAGTAGTAATAATAATAATAATAATAATAATAATAATAATAATATTATTATCATTATTATTGTTATTATTATTATTATTATTATTATTATTATTTTTTTATAATTAATAATATCATTATTGTTATCATTATTATTGTTGTTGTTGTTGTTGTTGTTGTTGTTGTTGTTGTTGCTGTTGTTGTTGTTATTATTATTATTATTGTTATTTTCATTATTATTACTGTTATTGTTAGTATTATTACAAAAAATATATTATAACTGTAATTATAATGATAATGATAATAATGATAATAATAATAATAATAATAATAATAATAATAATAATAATGATAATATTTATTATAATGTATCATTATTATTACCAGTAGTAGTAGTATAATTGTGAAGAAATATATTATGACCAATAATTGCAATAATAATGATAAAAACTAAAATAATGATAATAATAATGGTTATAACATTGTTATTATTTTTATTATTTTATAATTGATGTTGTGAGTATATTTCCTAAAAAAATATGAGGCAATAATTACAACAATAATGATGATAATGATGATAATAATAACAATAATTGCAATAATGATGATAATAATGATAATAATGATGAGAATGATGATGATAGTAATAATAATGATAATAATAGTGATAATAATGATGATAATAGTAATAACAGTGTCCATTTATAATGAAAAGAAACAAACAAACAAAAAATCCCAGTCGAAAAAGTGGCTAAATATTGCGAAATTAGCCTATTAAGAGTCTATGCAAAAATACACTTTTTTCATTTCAATCGTGATTTCCGTAATATTTAAGCTAACAATAACAGTAATAAACACCATTAGATTAATCATGATTTTTTTTATAAAATTGCTATTATAATGATGATTTTGATAATAATGGAAATAATTGCAATAACGATGATAATAATGAGAAGAACAATAATGATAATAATAATAATAATAATAATAATAATAATAATAGTAATAATAATAATAATATTATTATTATTAATATTGTTATTATTATTATTAACATTATTATTATCATAATTATTATAATTAGTATTAGTATCAATAGTATCATTAATACCATTGCCTCAAACTTCAATCACCCTAGGTCGCTGGTAGTGACTCGATGTTTGATTTTAATTAGCAGGTCTAAGGAAACTTTTGCATTAAAAGATTAATAATAATAATAATAATAATAATTATAATAACAGTAATAATAATAATAATAATAATCACAGCGCTCACGTGTTTGAACGTGCATGCTGATTTACATAATTTTAGGTAAATCAAACGTAGATACGGTAGTGGGTGTCTATCATAGATGCGATGGTGGGTTGGGAACCACCAACAATGGCTAAACAACTACTCCCCTGGGGAGGGATCACTGCCCCAGCATAAAGACTTAGTCGGCTACATGATGTCCACAGGCCGCTAAATGGTTCGTCAAACACCGTGCCCGCGGGGACCTGGACATGCCAATTGGAGGTTAGTGTGGGATAACCAGCTGCTTGGCAGTGGGGCAAAAATGCATCCTGCCTCTCAAGTAAGAGTAGGAGGTTGGTGATAAAGCGTCGCCCATCACACGGATCAACCCCCAAGGCAGAACTGAGTCAAAATCCGCCAGGTCACTAGGACGGGATAGCTCCCACTCCTGGCTCTACGGTTCAACCATTTTTGTACTAACAATCAAAAGAAAATAAGACAAATGGACAAGGGAAGAGTATAATGAGGTAATGTATTACTCAAATCATGATTGAAAAAAAATATATATATATATTTTGGTGTAAACTCTGAAAAAGGTATATTTCGCAAGATTTTGCCACATTTCCGAATTTTGGGATTTTTTCCCCTTCTTTACCATAAATGGACACTATTATTATTATTATCGTCTTTATTATAATAATCATTATTATCATCATTGTTCTTATCATTATCATCATTATTGCAATTATCATCATTATTATTGTAATCATTGCCGCCATATATATATTTTTGGTAATTATACTCATAATAACAGCAATTATAATAATGATAACAATAATAACGATATTATAATCATTATTATTAGGATCATTTTACTTTTTATCGTTATTCTTGCAATTATTACAGATATACTTCTTTAATATTATACAACTACTAGTAATAATGATAATAATAATGATAATAATAATAATAATAATAATGATAACAATAACTATTATAATAACTATTATGATTATTATTATTGTTATTATCATTATTGTTGTTACCAATGTTATAATATCTTTTGTAGTAATACTAATACTAATATTAAATTAATTAACATTGTTATTATTATTATTATTATTATTATTATTATTATTATTATTATTATTATCATCATCATTATTATTATTATCATTATTGTTATTATTATTATTATTGTTAATATTGTTATCATTATAATCATTATTAGTATTATTGCTAGCATTACTGCAAAAAATTATTATAACTTTGATAACAACAATAATGATGATAATAATGATAATCATAATAGTAAGTGTAATAGTTATTGTTATTATTATTATTATTATTATTATCATTATTATTCATTATTGCAATTATTCCCATTATTATCAAAATTTAATCAAAATTCTCATAATTGATGTTTATCATTGTTCATTATTATCATTATTAGCCTAATAATTATGCAAATTATGATTAAAATCGAAAAAAATGGCATTTCGGGGTTGAATTTGAAAACGCTATATTTCGCAAGACTTTGCGACTTTTTATGATTTTAGCAATTTTTTGCTTTTTCCTTTTTATTATAGATGGATTATTGTTATAATCATTATCATTATTATTATCATTATAATAATCATTCCCATCATTATCATCATTATTATCATTATTGCATTATTGAAAATATTATCATCATTATCATCATTATTATTGTAATAATTGCCGCTATATATATATATATATATATATATATATATATATATATATATATATATATATATATATATATATATATATATATATATATTAGGAATTATACTCATAAAATCAATAATAATAATAATAATAATAATAATAATAATGATAGTAATAATAACGATATTATAATCATTATTATCATTTTACTTTTCGCCGTTATTATTGCAATTATTACATGTATAATATATTTCCTTATAATTTTACTACAGCTAAAAAATAATAATAATGATAATAATGATAACAATAACAATATAAATACTATTATTATTTTTATTATCATTATTATTGTTATTATCACAGTCATTATATATTTTTTTGTAGTAGTACTAACAATAAAAGTAATAATAATGATAATAATAACAATAATAATAATAATGATAATAGTAATAGTAATAATAATAATAATAATAATAATATGATTATCATTATTATTATCAATATTATTGTTGTTGTTGCTGTTATTATCATTATAATAGCAATTTTATGAAAAATATCACAATTGTCATGATTACTAGAATGGTGTTTATTATTATCATTATTAGAATAATGAATACGCAAATAGTGATTGAAGTAAAAAGTGCATTAAGGCATAGACTCTGAAAAGGCTATATTTCGCAAGATTTTTTCACTCTTTCGAATTTTGGGATTTTTTTCCTTTTTTTTTATTATAAATATACAATAATACTAGTTTTATCATCATTATTATAATAATAATAATTATTATCATCATCATCATTCTCATCATTATTATCATCATTATTGCAATTATTATCACCATTATCATTGTAATGATTTCCACCATATATATATATATATATATATATATATATATATATATATATATATATATATATATATATATATATATATATATATATATATATATATATTTAGTATACTCATAATAACAACAATTATAATAGTAATAATAAAAACAATTATTTTAACAATAATAACGATATCATAATCTTTATTATTTTCATCATTTTACTTTTTATCGTTAATATTGCAATTATTACAGATATAATATATTTCCTTATAATTATACTAATACTACTACTACTAATAAGAATTATAAAAATGATAATGATAACAATAACAATATTGCACATACTACTATGATTATTATTATCATTATTAATGTTTTTATAACAGTTATAATATATCTTATCTAGGAATACTAACAAGAAAAGTAATAATAATGATAATAATGACAAAAACAACAACAACAACAACAACAACAACAGTGATAATAATAATAATAATAATAGTAATAATGACAATAATAACAATAATGATAATAATAATAATAATAATAATAATAATAATAATAATGCTACTACTACTACTAATAATAATAATGATAATAATAATAATAATGTTTTTTTTACTATTATTATTATTATTATTATTATTATTATTATTATTGTAATTATTATTATTATTGTAATTATTATTATTATTATTATTATCATTAATAATAATAATAATAATAATATTATTATTATTATCATTATTCTCAATATGTTATTATCATTAGTAGCCTAACATTTACGGAAATCATGATAGAATTAAAAAAAGGTCATTTTTGCGGAGACTTTCAAAAGACTATATTTAGCATGAATTTGCCAATTTTCGACTTTGGGGATTTTTTTCCCATTTTTTACTATAAATGGACAGTAAAATTGCTATTATTATTCTCTTTATTATTACTTTTATTATTTGTATTTTTGCAAAATAATAATTATTACTGTACTAATTACAATAATAACAATATCAATTAAAAGAATGATATATATAATTATTATAAAATCGTTATTATTATTTCTATTATTGTTGTAATTATTAGTAGTATAATTCCAAAAAATATATTATAACTGCAATAATTGCAACAATAATGATAACAATGATGATAATAATTTAAATAATGATGACAAATATGATGATAATTTTAATAATGATGATAATGATGATGATAACGATAATAATGATGATGATAACAACAGTAATCGTGTCCATTTTTAATAAAAATGGAAAAAGGAAAAAAAGACATAATTATTATAAAATCGTTATTATTGTTATTATTATTGTTATTTCTATTATTTTTGTTACTATTATTAGTATAACTGTAATAAAATATATTATCGAAAAAGCGGCAAAGTCTAGTCTTGTGTGAATGAATTTTAAAAAGCCGTTTTTTTATTCTAATGATGATTTTGGTAATTATTAGATAATAATAATAATAATTATCAGGATTGTATTAATCATGACATTATTATTATCATCATCATCATCATCATCATCATCATCATCATCATCATCATCATCATCATCATCATCATTATTATTTGTTATTATCATTATTATTATTATTATTATTATTTTTATTATTGCTATTGGAAGAAAATGTATCATAACTGTAATAATAAGACTAATGATGATGATAATAATAATAATAGTTATTATAATATTATTATTATTATTGTTATCATTACCATTATTATTACTTTTGGTGTTAGTATAATTGCAGAAATAATTATTTTAACTATAATAATTACAATAATGTCGATAATTATTAATATAATGATATACATAGTCATTATAAAATCGTTATTGTTATTATTACTGTTATTTCTATTATTTTTGTTATTATTAGTAGTATGAAATGATGATAAAAATTCAATAATGATGATAATGATCATAATGATGATGATAATAACAGTAATCGTGACCATTTATAATTAAAAAAGGAAAAAGAAAAAATCCTAAAAGTCGAAGAAACCGGAAAATCTAGTGAAATATAGCATTTTGAGAACATATTCGGAAATGCAGCTTTTCGATTTCACTGACGATTTATGCAATTAATAGGGTGACGATGATAACAATTATTAGAATTGTACTAATCGTGACATTATTATTATTATTGCTTTTATTATTATTATTATTACTATTATCATTATTATTATTGTTATTATCATTATCATTATTAATACTATTATTATCATTATTATTATTATTATTATTATTATCATTATTATTATCATTATTATAATTATCGTTATTATTATTACTATTATCATTATTATTATTGTTATTATTATTATAATCATTATTATTATTATTATTAATATTATTACTATTGTTATCATCATCATTATTACAAGAAAATGAATTATAACTGTAATAATAACAATAATGAGGATATTAATAATAATAATAGTTATTATAATATTCTTATTATTGTCATTATTATTACTTTCAATATAAGTATAATTGCAAAAAAAATATTATAATTACAATAATAACGATAATAATTAAAATAATGGTATACATAATTATTATAAAATCATTATTATTATTATTATTGTTGTTGTTGATATTATCTATATTATTATTGATATTATTATTAGTATAAATGAAAGAAATATATGACTGCAATAATTGCAATAATAATCATAATAGTGATGATAAAGATGATAATGATGATCATGCTAACAGTAATCGTGTTCGTTTATAGTAAAAAAGGAAAATGAAAAAATACCAAAATCTAGCTAAATATAGCCTTTTGAAAATATATTCCAAAATGCCGTTTTTTCTATGTCAATGATAATTTTGACAATTATTATGATAATAATGAAAATAATTAGAATTGTATTAATCATGTTATTATTGTTATTATTATCATTATTATTGTTAATATTATTATTATTATTATTATTATCATTATTATTATTACTATTATTATTGTTATTATTATTATTATTATTACTATTACAAGAAAATATACTATAACTGTAATATTAACAATAATGAGGATAATAATAATAACAATAGTTGTTATTATTTAATATTATTTTTATGATTGTTATTGTTATTATTATCATTGTTATTACTTTTATTATTTGTATAATTGCAAAATGAATATTATAACTGTAATAATTACAATAATAAAGATAATAAATAACAGAATGATATAAATTATTTTTATAAAATCGTTATTATTGTTATTATTATAGTTCTTTCTAGTATTGTTGTTAATATTATTAATATATTTTCAAAAAAAAATATTATAACTACAATAATTATATTAATAATGATAATATTGTTGATAATGATGATAATAGTTGCAATAATGATGATAAAGATAATAATAACAATGAAAATGATCATAATGTTGATGAAAACGTTAATAATGATGATAATTATGATGATAATAAGAGTAATCGTGTCAATTTATAATTAAAAAAAAAAGAAAAAAAAAAGAGAAAAATCTCAAAAAGATAAAAAAGCGATCAAATCTAGAGAAATATAGCCTTTTGAGAATATATTCCAAAAAGCCGTTCTTTCGATTTCAATGATGATTTTGGCAATTATTAGGGTAATGATAATAATTATCAGAACTGTATTAATCATGACATAATTATTATTATTATTATTGTTACGCCGGCCGCCTCGTCTCTCTGCCACCAACACAAGGCAGGCTAGGCAGACGGCGTGCTATTCACAGGGTCGTGAACACTGAACAGCTCCAAGAGGCACCGAGCACCACAGCGTCCCAGAACACCACGAGGGGAAACGCCAAGTGGCGAGGCAGGGCACGAAATAAACACAAAATGACAGCCTTTCCTTTATTTACACAAGTTATTTACCCGTACATTTTTCTATAGGCACAATACAGGGGGAAATCAGCATGTCACACTGCACGATACAGCTTATAACAGGGCAACACAAAGTATATCAGGTCACAAGGGCACACACGAGGTCTTCACAGGAGCAGCACCCAACTCCATCTCTCTTGGCGTCATGTTTGCCCAGGTCCCTTCATGTTAACACATGCCCAGGTCATCCTTTTCATGTTAACACATGTTTCGCACAGAGACAAAGACCCACTGGCGTAGCATTATTATTATTATTATTATCATTATTACAATAATGATAATAACAGTAATAATAATAATAATAATTAAAATAATTAATATTATTATTATTATTTATATGATCATTGTTATTATAATTACTATAATAATAATAATAATAATAATAATAATAATAATAATAATCATTATTATTGTTATTATTATTATTATTATTATTATTACTATTATTATTATAATCATTATCATTATTATTGTTATTATTATTATTACTATTATTCTTATTCTTCTTATTACTTTTTTATTATTACGATTATCATTTTTATTATTATTAATACAAGAAAATGTATTATAACTGCAATAATAACATAATGATGATAATAATAATAATAGTTATTATAATAATATAATTATTATTGTTATTGATATTATTATCATTATTATTGATTTTATTATTAATGTAGTTGCAAAAAATTATTATAACTGTAATAATCAAAATAATTACCATAATCATTTAAAATATATATATTTATTATAAAATCGTTATTATTGTTCTTATTATTCTTATTTCTATTATTGTTCTTATTATTAGTAGTACAATTGCAAAAAATATAATATAACTGAAATAATTGTAATAATAATGATAATAATGATGATAATGATGATAATAATTGGAATAATGATGATAATAATTGGAATAATGATGATAAATATCATAATAATGATGACAATGATCATAATGATGATGATAAAGATAATAATGATGATATTGATAATAATGATGATAATGAAAGTAGTCGTGTCCATTTATAAAAAGAAAAAAGAAAAAAGGGCAAAATCGAGTGAAATTTAGCCATTTGGAAATATATTCCAAAAATACCGTTTTTTCGATTTGATTGATGATTTTGGCACATATTAGGATAATAATGATAACAATTATTAGAATCGTATTAATCATGACATAATAATGATAATAATAATAATAATAATAATAATAATAATAGTAATAATAATAATAATAATAATAATAATAATAATAATAATAATTATTATTATTATTATTATTATCATTATAATTATTATTATTATTATTATTATTATTATTATTATTATTATTATTTTTATTATT
The DNA here is from genome assembly GCF_015228065.2 of Penaeus monodon. NCBI lineage: Eukaryota > Metazoa > Arthropoda > Malacostraca > Decapoda > Penaeidae > Penaeus > Penaeus monodon. Next base: position 64,279 of record NW_023650812.1, on the reverse strand, counting down.
TTTATTAATATGATTATTAATATTATTATGATGATGATGATTATTAATATTTTTATGATTATTATTACAAGAAAATGTATTTTAACTGTATTAATAACAATAATAATAATAGTAATAATAATGATAACTATAATAATACTTATCATTATATTACTATTATTATTGTCATTGTTAATATTATCATTATTACTTTTATTATTAGTATATTTGCAAAAAAATATTTTAAATGTAATAATTAAAATAATAACGATAATAATCAAAAGAATGATATACATAATTATTATAAAATCGTTATCATTGTTATCATTATTATTTCTATTATTGTTCTTATTATTAGTAGTATAATTGCCCAAAAGTAAGAAATTATAACTGTCATAATTGCAATAATAAAGATAATAACGATGATAATGATGATAATAATTGGAACAATGATGATAAAGATGATAATAATGATGATAATGATCATAATGATGATGATAACTATAATAATGATGATAATGATGATCATAATGATAATAACCTTTATCGTGTTCACTTATAATTTTAAAAAATCCCAGAATTCGAAAAAGCGGTAAAATCTAGGGAAATACAGCTGTATGAGAATATATTGTAAAATGCCTTTTTTTCGCTTTCAATGATGATTTTGGCAATTATTAGGGTAATTAATTATAATGATTATCAGAATTTTATTAGTCATGAAATTATTATTATTATTATTATTTTTTTATCATTATCATCATTATTTTTATTATCATTATCTTCATTATTATTATTATTATTATTATTATAATTATTATTATTATATTATTATTATTATCATTATCATTGTCATTATCATTATCATTGTCAATATCATTATCATTATTATTATTATTATAATTATAATTCTTCTTATTATTACTACAAGAAAATGTATTATATCTGTAATATTCAGAGTTATGATGATAATGATAATAATGATAATTATAACAATATTATTATTGTTATTGTTATTATTATCATTATTATTACTTTTATTATTAGTATAACTGCAAAAAAAATATATTATAACAGTAATAATTATAATAATACCGATAATAATTTAAAAATGATAGAGATATTTATTATAAAATTGCTATAATTGTTATTATTGTTATTTCTATCTTTTTGTTATTATTATTATATTTGCAAAAAATACAATATAACTGTAATAATTTCAAACATAATAATAATGATGATGATAATGATGATAATAATTTCAATAATAATGATAATAATGATAATAATGATGATAATGATGATAATGATGATGATAATGATCATTATGATGATAATTATTATAATAACAACAGTTAACAACAGTAATCGTATCCATTTATTAATAAAAAAGGAAAAAGAAGAAAAATTCCAAAAGTCGAAATAAAGGCAAAATCAAGCAAAATATAGCCTATTGCGAATAAATTCCAAAATGACGTTTTTTCTGTTTAAATTGTGATTTTTGCAATTATTAGGGTAATAAAGATAAAATTTATCAGAATTTCATTAATCTTGACATTATTATTATTATTATTATTATTATTATTATTATTATTATTATTATTACAAGAAAATGTATTATAACAGTAATATTAACAATAATAATGATAATAGTTATTATAATAATAATAATAATAATAATATTATTATTATTATTGTTATTATTATCATTATTATTACTTTTATCAATAGTATAATTGCAAAAAAAATTATAGCTGTAATAATTGTAATAATAACGATAATAATTAAAAGAAGGATATACATAATTATTATAAAATCCTTATTATTGTTATTATTGTTATTATCCTTTTAATTATTGTTGTTATTATTCCTAGTATAATTGTAAAAAATGTAATTTTACTGCAATAATAATGATAATAATGATGATAATGATGATAATAATTGCAATAATGATGATAAAGATGATAATGATGGGAATGATCATAATGATTATGATAACAATAATAATGATCATAATGATTATGATAATAATAACAATGATGATAATAATTATGATTACGATAATAATGATGAAAATGATAATGAGGATAATAAGAGTAATCGTGCCAATTTATAATTAAAAAAGGAAAAAAGAAAACTCCCAAAAGACGAAAAAGCCTTATAGCCTTATGAGAATATATTCCAAAATACCGTTTTTTTTCGATTTCAATCATGATTTTGGTAATTATTATGGTAATGATGATAATTATCAGAAGATATGTAATTAATAATATTAT